>NW_011889424.1:76582-96298 GCF_000151845.1 Pteropus vampyrus | reverse complement strand
GACCAGTGGAACAGAATTGAGAGTCCAGAAGTAAACCCATATTTATATGGGCAAATAATTTTCAACAAAAAAGCCAAAAACATACAGTGGAGAAAGGAAAGCCTCTTCAATAAATGGTGCTGGAAAAATTGAAAGGCCACCTGCAAAAGAATGAAACTAGATTGCTGTCTATCACCACACACCAAAATTAACTCAAAATGGATTAAGGACCTGAATATAAGACCTGAAACAATAAAATGCATAGAAGAAAACATTAGAACTATACTCAAGGACCTTGGACTTAAAGAGGATTGTATGAATTTGACCTCCAAGCAAGGGAGGTAAAAGCAAAAATAAATGAATGGGACTACATCAAACTCAAAAGCTTCTGCTCCGCAAAAGAAATCGTCAACAAGGTAAAGAGACAATCATACGAATAGGAAAATATATTTGCAAGCAATGCCTCCAATAAGGGCCTAATATCCAAAATATACAAAGAACTCATACAACTCAATAACAACCAAAAAAACAAGCGATCCATTCAAAAAATGGGCAGAGGACCTGAACAGACACTTCTCCCTAGAGGACATACAAATGGCCGGCAAATATTTGAAAAGCTGCTCAATATCGCTAGCTATTAGGGAAATGCAATTCACAACCACAATGAGATACCATCTCACACCTGTTAGAATAGCTATAATCAACAGGACAAGTAATAATAAATGCTGGAGAAGATATGGGAAATAGGAACCCTCATACACTGCTGGTGGGATTGCAAATTGGTATAGCGACTATGGAAAACAGTATGGAGGTTCCTCAAAAAACTAAGAATTGATCTACTATATGATCCAGCAATCCGTCTACTGGATATTTACCCCAGAGACTTGAAAACTCATATCTGTAAATATATTTGCATACTGACGTTCATAGCAGCATTATTCACAGTGACCAGGACATGGAAGCAACCAAAATGTCCTATGATAGATGATTGGCTAAAGAAGCTGTGGTACATATATACAATAGAATATTATTCAGCCATAAGAAGAGATGAAATACTACCATTTGCAACAACATGGATGGACCTTAAACTAATCATACTAAGTGAAATAAACCAGACAGAAAAAGTTGAAAATCACATATCACTTACATAGGGATATAAACCTAAAAGCAACAAATGAACAGGACAAACAAAGACTCATGGACATGGACTATAGACTAGTAGTTACAAGAGGGTAGCGGGTACGGGAGGAGAGGGGAGGTGGATGGGGTAAAGAGGGTCAAATATGGGGGCGTAGAGGGAGGGCGAAGTGGGTAAAGGGTATCAAATATAAGGTAGCTGAAGGAAACCGGACTTTGAGTGGTAAACACACAATAGAATATACAGATGTCAAATTATAATGTTTAAAGTTTAAATTAAACTTAATTTAAAAAAAATAAAGAATAAAAAGGTAATAAGACAAAGATGGATATTTTATAATGATAAAGTGGAAATTCATCAAGAAGATATAACATACGTATGTACCTATTGGGAGCTCCAAAATATATAGAGCAGTTACTAACAGACTTATAGGGAGAAACTGACAAAAATACAATTACAGGTAACCTGAATGCCCCATTGACAACAATGGATAGATCATCGAAACAGAAAGTTAGCAAGGAAATATTGGCCTTACATGACACATTATACCGAATGGACATAATTGATATTTATAGAGCTTTCCATCCTCAAACTACAGAATGTACATTTCTCATATGGACATGGAACATTCTCAAGGATCAACCATGTCGGGGTACAAACTAGTCACAAATTTTTGAGCTCAAGGGTATGAAACTGGAAATTACAAGAAAAAACTAGAGAAACCATGAATATGTGGAGATTAAACAATGTGCTACTGTACAACAATTGGGTCAGAGAAGAAATAAAAGATCAAAAGATACATAGAGATAAATGAAAATTAAAATATGGCATACTAAAATTTTGGGCATTCAGCCAGTGGTACTAAGAGGGAAGTTTATGGCATTACAGGCCTATCTCAAGAAAGAAGAAAAATCTCAAATAATCTAACATTACACCTTAAAGAACTAGAAAAAGGAAATAAAAATTAGAGCCCAAATAAATGAAGTAGAGAAAAGATAATAGAAAAAAAGTCAATGAAACAAAAAGCTGGTTCTTTGAAAAGATAAAATGGAGAAACCTCTAGCTAGACTCACTAAGAAAAAAAAAATCAGAAATGAAAGAGAAGTTACATTGGACACCACAGAAATACAAAGGATTATACAAGAATACTATGAAGGCTATACGCCACCAAATTCAATAACCTAGAAGAAACGAACAAATTTTCACAAATATATAACCTTTCTGGATTGAACCATGAAGAACTGGAAAACCTAAAAAGACCAGTCACTGGTAAGGAAATTGAAATAATCACAAACCTCCCAAAAACAAAAGTGCAGGACCAGATGGTTTCACTGGTGAGTTCTGCCAAACAAAGATTAAATACCTATCTTTATCAAACTTTTCCAAGAAATTCAAGAAGTAGGAATACTTTCTAACTCATTTTATGAGGCCAACTTTACCCTGGTACCAAAACCTGCCGAGAACAACATAAAAAAGAAAATTACAGGCCAGTAACTCTGATGAATGTAAGCGCAAAAATCCTAAGCAAAATACTAGCAAATTGAATACAGCAATACATGAAAAGGACAATACATCATAATCAAGTGGGGTTCATTCCAAGGATGCAAGGATGGCTCAATATACATAATTGATGTGTTATACCACATTAACAAAATGAAGGATAAAAGTCATATAATCACATCAGTAGATTCAGAAAAAGCATTTGACAAGATACAACATCCATTTATGATAAAAACACTAAAAAATGGGTATAGAAGGAAAGTACTTCCACATAGTAAAGGCTACATATGACAAACTCTCAGCTAATATACTTACTCAGTGGTGAAAAACTGAAAGCTTTTCCTCTAAGATCAGGAACGAGACAAGGATGCCTCGCTCCTCACTGTTATTCAGCAGAATACTGGAAGTCCTATGAAGAGCAATTAAGCAAGAAGAAGAAATAAAAGGCATGCAATTTGGGAATGAGGAAGTAAAACTGTCACTATTTGCAGGTGACATTATTCTCTATATAGAAAATCCTAAAGACTTCACAAAACAACTATTAGAAACAAACATAGTGAAGTTGTAGAATACAAAAATCATACAAAAATCTGTTGTAGTCCTATATACTAACAATGAAATATCAGAAAGAGAAATGAAGAAAACAATCCCATTTACAATGCAACAAAAATAAAATACCTAGGAATAAACCTAAGAAAACAGGTGAAGGACTTTTATAATGAAAACTACAAGACATTGTTGAAAAAAATTGTAAATGACAAGGAAATTAAAAAATATTCTGTGTTCATGGATTGGAAGATTTAACTTTGTTGAAATGGCCATATTACCAAAAGCAATATATAGATTTAATGCAGTTCCTATCAAAATCCCAATGGCCTTTCTTACAGAAGTAGAACCGACAATCCTCATATTCGTATGGAACAATAAAAGACCCTGAATAGCCAAAGAAGTCCTGAGAATAAAAGAACAAAGCCAGAGGAATCACACTCTCTGACTTCAAACTATACTACAAAGCTACAGTAATCAATACAGTACAGTAGTGGCACACAGATCAATGGAACAGAATTGAGAGCCCTGCTATAAACCCACACATATATGGACAATTTTTGACAAACGAACCAAAAACATACAAGAGAGGAGAGCCACAAACATACGAGAAAGGAAAGTCTCCTCAATAAATGGTGTTGAGAAAACTGGAAAGCCACATACAAAAGAATGAAACTAGACTGCTGACACCATACATAATCATTAATTCGAAATGGATTAAAGACTTGAATATAAGGCCTGAAATAATAAGATAGATACATAGAAGAACATGGGAACTAATGGACCTTGGTCTCAGAGTGGTCTTTGGGAAATTGATCTCAAAGGCAAGGGAAGTAAAAGCTAAAATGCATAGTTAATCCAAGATAAGAGGAAACCAAAATTATCAGGTATATATTTTTATGCTGGCTAGAAATGTCTTCTCTTAACATCTTCAAGCAGAAGGAAGCAATGATGAAATTTTGACTCTGTACCTTGAGGTCAACTTGAAATCAGAATATTTAGGATAAGACTCGCCATCACAGACCCATCAAAAACAAGGACCGTGATAAGAATCTACCAGTCTTGTCCCCAAGGACATAGGTGGACAAGTATGGGAAGATCTGTGTTACCTGTCACCTATGCTTTTTTACAGGAGATAAGACAGGCCAAAGAGCTTATAGCTTTGGAGAAAATTTTAGGTACTTAGGTTCAGGGTATGTTTAACTGCTGCTTTAAAACAGATTCAGAGAAAATACTGCCAAAGAGGCTTCATTTAAAGAGAAAGGGTATGGAGCATTTCATAATCAGGAACTAAAGTTTTGTCCCGATAGGTAAGAAAAGTGGGTAGCTGTTTTGCTAAACTGCCCTGGCAGTCCTTTTCTCCCACTAAAGTGTATAGAGGCTTCATGAAGGCACAGACCATGCTGTCCCATTCAACCCTAACCCTTCACAGCATCTGGAATGCTGCCAGGCACACGACAGGTGCTCAGCAAATACCTGAGTGGATGAGGCACTCTAGACAGGCCAACTGGCCCACTTACGTCTCATCAAACAGGGGTTCCAGGGTCTTCCTCTTCACCGAGGTCTTCTTACGACTAGCCCACCTCCTTTCTGGCAACAAGTAGACACGGACATAGGGATCAGCTCCACTGCTGGTACAGGGTGTCAGGTTTCTGATTTGGATTCAAAAACATTAAAGAAAAAAAGGTCCTGGTTTTGAAACACTGAAAATACTCATTTGGAGAAAGCTGTACTCGCCATTCAGCTTTAGATGGCCTGGAGGATAAAAATGCCCAGTAGTTTAGATGACCAAAAAAGCAAGTCTATAAAATTTGAAGGACAGAACATCAGGTGCATGGTTTTGAAAACATGCAATTTCGTAAAGTTTGGAGTAGAGCTGAGTACTTTACATCTTAACAGAAGTTGAAGGTTCCCACTTGAGAAAATGCACTGGCTTCCACTACCCCAGGTAGTTCTGCCGTGCTTATGTCTGAGCAAAGCCCTTGGCTCTGGAGCCCATCAACACACCACTGAGGACCTTGTCACTCATAGCATGCTGTCCTTGAAACCTCACTCCTTCCCATTGTCTACCTTGGGGCTCCCCACCCCTGCCATTGCTCCAGGTGCCCCTACTCTTGAATTTTTGGTCACTGGATGCTCCCAAAGGACCTTTCCTGGCCCCAGCATCCCTTTACCTGCAGCCATTGATTAGCACGCTGAGGCAGCGCCGCAGACACACATAGCGCACTGTGAGCTGAATCTCACCCAGCCTTCGCTGCCTGTGATCCCCGCCTCTGCAAAGAAAGGGCTTATCACTTCTCTTGCTGTTACAAGTGTTGGCCTCTCCCCTGACCCCCTAGATAGAGCATGTCCTCCTAAGAACCTCAGCAAGGTTTCTTTCAGTTGGAAGTCAGTTCCATCCAACATTCACATATAATTATCCTACTTCATGATAGGAAGAGCATGAACCCAGAGTGGGATCTGCCTTTGTATCACGATTTCTTGTGGGACCGTAGGTGAGTTATTCGACCTTTATGATAGTAAGTTCTATCTCATAGGGTTACTGTGAGGATTGAATTAAATAACGTGCTAAGCCCATAGTAAACACTTAAGTGGCAGTCACTGATTACATAATTCCATATTCTAAGCTTCCCATATCATCCCAGTGTAACACTTTAAAATTCAGGAAATGGTTCTGCTTTAAGGAAACTTAGCCAAAATCTAGCATCTCTTTTGTAGTTGGTGTGTAGCTAGAGCCACACCAGACTGTCTGGTACACACATGCTCTCCCATTACCCCTCTGTTCTTTCTGCCCCACTATGCCTGACTCTGAGGAAGCCATTTTGTGAAAAACCAGAATTTGCACAGAAAAGTAAGTTTATATCTACTTTTCCATCCAGGGACTTATTTTTCATGTAGGTGATTTTAGAAAAGATTAAGCAGAGAGGTGCATACTCAATGTTGAGGCTGATATTTGTCAGGTCAAAGCAGGAAGAGGCCAGGGAGTTGAGCGAGCACATGCTGGGAGCCAGCCTCGTGGGCGGCCATACGAATGGGGAGGCAGGGCATTTCATGGGTCTGGGTGACTTGATGGGCCCTGGAGAGTGGGGGCCTGGGACAGTCAGGAAGATGGTGGCCGAACTCTTCTTCTTGCCCATGGGCTCACAGAACCCTCTGGCACTGTCTTTGCCTTTGGGCTCTGGGCCTGTCTCTTGGGGGGTGGGCTCGGTGACAGTAGTGGTGGTACTGATGGTTGTCGTGATGCTCTTGGAGGCTTCCTTGGTATCAGAAGCAGGGTCTGGGGGGCATGGCAAATCTGCAGGGCCCTCTCCCTGGGGTGGAGCTTTGGGGCCCTGGTCGGTGGCCACCTTCTTAACGAAGAGAGGACCTTTCTTTAAGGCTTCAGGTCCTGTGTATGGGCTCCCAATCTCTCGTTCTTCCACACGTAGGAACTGAAAGCAGATGACAGGGTTGTTTATGGGCTGGACCCACCACTTTCTCCTCCTCTGCTCTCACCTTACCCTCTGGGAAATGGTTCCTTCTTTTTTCTGGAAGGAACAATTTTCTCAAAACTCTCAGTTCCTTCCTGACTTCCTAGTCCAATGGATTTTCCCCTCGGACCATATTTTCCTTAACCTTTCTCTGGCCCTGGCGCCCTCTGACCAGTGCTTCGCTACCTCTTCCCTGCTCCTGCCTCACTAGTGGGTCTTCGTGAAGACTCAGTCCTGGTCACGTCTCTCTGTACTCATACTGGCTGCTGGAGACCTGGCCCACTCACAGTATGCACTTGCCCTCTGTGTGGAGGTCTCCAGAGCTACACCTCCAGCCTTGCCCTCACCTTAACCTTCACGTGCGTCACCAGCTGCCTTCTGGATGTGGTCATTGTCTAGCTGTCACCTTATTCACCAGTGCTTTCCCTAAAATGTGTTTTCTACTTAGACATACCCTGAGTTCCTAGCACCAAAGTTTCAGACCTCAGCCGCTGCATCTCTCCTTTCCTTTTTCCCCTGAGTTATCAGGACCCTGCCTAGGGGCTTCAATTTCCAGCAATATGGTGGTCTAAATAATCTGAAAAATATCATTAAGAATGCCTAATAAAATGAACAAACATCCTTTTAAATGCATACCAAATTCATAAAAAAGTAAGGAAAATCCCTAGAGTTAAAACCAAAAACAGAGAAAACTGAAAAAGGTTACGCTTTCCTAGGGTCATTTATCAACCTTGGACTCCAAGGTGTTAGAAGTAGAGGCCTCGGTCAATGTGAGGCTGGGAGTTGAAGTAGGACCGATGAAGGTGGGATCTCTCTCTAGTGGGAAAAAGTAGTCTAGGATAAACATTCCACCCACTAGCAAAAACCGATGACAGGTTTGTCTGTCTGAGCCGGTATTCTGGTTGGGGGCAAATAAAGTCTTTCCTGAGAATATAGCACCCTGTAGGCCTGTCTCATGTGAATTTGGGTTGCCTCTTATGAATTTATACTGCCTGTGGGATCTTGAAACCCAACATTAAAAACTAACATAAAAGTGAACCCAGGGTTATATGCCCCTGAGGTGCTTGGTTGCAACAACAGCAGAACCTCCTCGGAAATCCAGGTCACAAAGGAACACTGAACATATGTTTCAACCCAAGTTATCAAATATAGAAATGAGTCACTATGAAAAAGCATCAACAGACACAACAATCATCAAAATTCAACTCCCAAGACCTTCAGATAACAGAATTAACAGACATACATTATAAGTATTTTCAGATGATTAAAGATGAAATAGAAACATGAGAATACAATGAAAAAAGACAAGGTGGATTTGGAAAAGATAAAATTAGAAATGAAAAATAGCGTTTGAAAAAAAAAAAACCTGAACAGGTTAAATAGCAGATTAGGCATAGCCAAAGAAAGACTTAAATGTCAGAAAACATCTGAGGAAATTAGAACATAGTACCAAGAGATGAAGAGATGGAAAAAATTAAGACGAGGTCAGGGTGAGACATGGAGACAATGAGAAGGTCCATCATAGAAGGGGTTCTAGAAGGAAGTATTAAAAGACTGGGAGAGGCAATATTTGAAGAGCTAATGGCTGACAATATTCTAAAATTGGTGGAAAACATGGCCTAGCTTCTTCCCGATGTAGAGCAGATACTTAGTGCCGGGGCAGTCCGCCTTGCTCCAGAGCCAGAGCTCCACCTGCCGCCTCCCCTGGGGCCAAGGGGAGAGATTTACCCGAAGCACCAGCCGCATGGAGATGAGGCTGTCCAGGCCTGAGTGGTCCAGCTGAAAGCGCTGCTCGAGGGTAAGGTCTGCACAGGGGAGAACCTGGCACAGGGGGAGCTCCAGCACTCCCAGAGCACACTCGTGGTCATCATCGAGCACCTGGGCAGAGGGCCAGTCAGAGAACAAGAGAATAACCAAGCCCCGCCCTCACCACCACCACTCTGAGGGCCCCGGCCAAGTCCGTGCTTCTGTTGGCCTCAGGCCCTATTGTAAAAACTGGAAATGGGACCAGGCCTGGTCCTTGCCTTTAGCCAGGGGAAGAGGGATCCAAGCTGGAGGCAATTATGACCGGTATGAGGCAAGTCTGTTAAATGCCCAGGGCCATGGGGGCGTTCAGGGACTGATGAGCTGTGCTGCTCCATAGTGAGACATCCAGTCAGGGCTCAGGGCCCCAAAAGAGCAGACTTCTACCATTTGTTGGTCATGAGATATTAGACAAGACATTGTTTGAGCCTCTGTTTGCTCATGTGTAAAATAAAGATCTTTTTCTTCCACTGATCTTTTTTTGAAAATTAAATATTTTTTTAAAAGATATACATCATCATTAATGTCCTAAGCAGATTTCTCCACGGGCCCTCTGGCTGCTGTGTAACAACCAGAAAGACTCTTTTACAGGGAGGTCCGAGGGACTTGAGGGCTTGTCCTTTCACAGCCTCTTACCCAGTGGCCTTGGGCACCAGACTCATGAAGATGTGGGGCTTCAGTATCCTGCCTTTCACACAGGGGCTCACTTTACCGCCAGGAGCTCCCCACCCCTCCTGACTCAGACACCTCTAAGCTCTGTTCTAGGAGCCCAGCTTCAAGCAAACCTTGAGATTCAGCTGCTCAGCTGCTACATTTTGCACAAAGAAGGAGAACGCCTGGCTCCACACAGGGTCCTTGCTTCGGGGACAGGTCTGAAGACAGAAGAGGGAGAGATCATTGAAGGACCAGGTTGGACAGAGCAAGACACCAGTACCCTCTCCTCTCATCCTGGCCCCCGGGTACCACTGGGAGCACACTGCGTGTCTGCCAAGAGGCCAGACCCACACACGCTACAGCTTGTGGGGAGCAGGAGGGTGGGAAAGCCAGACTCAAAGGCAAGGAGGGCTTCGCCAGGAAGTTTTACCAGGGCCGAAAATCATATTAGCATTGGGGCTCATTTGAGGATGGGGGTAGTGACAGGATTTCTCCTGCTGGACTGGGAAACTTGGGGTGGTGGAAATGACACAGGCTTAGAGCTTGCCTAAGCTTGAACCCTAGTTCTGATGCTTTCTAGCTGTGCTCTTGGGTAAGTCACTGATCTGGCTCTTAGATTTTTGAACTATAAAACTATTTGTGAGGTTACTCTGAAGACTAACAATAATGTAAATTGCCTAAAATGTGTCCTGTCACTGACGTATTAAGTGTAAGCTAATGCCCTTATCTTTTGCTTCTCCCTGGAAAGGGTTGGAGCCATCTCATCCTGTGGCTGCACACCGGCTATGTTACCTTGCTTGTATATGTCTTCTTGCCCACAGACAGCTTGACATAGGAAGAGGGGTCTCTGCTCACCTTATTCTGTGAGGGGGCAAATCCACAATGAAAGTGGCACCATCAGTATCAGCTTGAGACACCACGCCCCACCCTACGTCCCAGCCTTCAGGAGCATCAGTGGGACTTGTGGCCACCCAGTTGCTTCCCTTTGAGAGAAGGCTAGCCCGGTGCTCTCAGGACCTCTGGGCTGCCATCACTGTGCAAGTACCAGGATCAGGCTGACTCAAGGGGAAGGTTCAAGTTAAAGACAGGTGGCTGGAGCTGGGCACAGGCTCTTGTTCCCCGGAGCTATGGAGACAGACAGGGTGGAGTCAAGTGTTGGCTCCTCCCTTAGCTGTGTGACCCAGGCACTTAACCTTTGGGTACTATTTGTAAAATGGCAATAAAATTGGACACACAGTCCTCATGGGACTCAGGCGCAACAAATGTAGGGGATGAGTTGCCAAGCCTGGCTCACAGTGGACTTAATGAGCGGCAGTCTTGTCATCCCCAGGCGGTGTGTGCACAGACTGCTGCTAGGAAGACACGGGGCTGTGGTTGCTCTGGAGAAAACGAGTTATGACTTGCTATCAAGTTTTCAGCCAGACACACACTTACCTTGGCAAACCTAGAGAGCTTTTTGGTTCGATATTCGCCATTCAGGTAGTCAAAAGCATTTCTCTGTAGCACAAGAAGGGTAAATGAGCAACACAACATTTGTAAATTTCCATTTCACATGGGCATTGGAAAGCGATGGGCACAGGGCAGGGTATGTGTGACACTGGCAGGGTATATGTGACACGTCACCACTCACCGGCAGGTTGCAGGCGCTCTCTAAGAAGACCACGAGGATGGCGGTGGACAAGCCATCATGGTCCTACAGGCAGATACAGACCCTCACTAGGTGCCCCTAGCAGCAGGAGACACATACTGGTGTTGGAGAAGCCTATTTGTGACAGAAGGAAGCCAGCCAGCCCTTGCCCTCCAGACTGGCCGTAAGATCCCTCGCAACCTAGCTTTTTTGTTGAGTCTGAGAATACAAGGACAGCATGACAGATTCGAGTTAGACACGAGGGTGGATCTTCCCTATGAACTGGGCTGACAGGCAGTAACACCCTTCTAAGGATCCGAGCTTCCCTGAAGATGGTCGAGATGCTCAGAGGCCATCTGCTAAGGCAGATCAGGGGCTGTCTTGTGTGGAGACAAGGGCCGAGGGACACGTTCTCCAGAAGAAGGTGGGGCTGGCTGGAAGACTAAGCAAAATCTGGGGGCTCATCTCCTTCCCTTCCTCTGCATGTACAGCCCACATGTGACCAGCCCCACTGCTGGCCTCCCCTTTCTACTAGGGAGCCCTGACACCCCACACTCACCTCAGTCAGAGCTTCGGGGTCAGCGATCAGTGAAAGCCACTCTAACCGCAGATGTAGCCGCCCGCTGGTTGTGTCGTTCAAGACAAACCACTGCGGGAAGAGGAGGGAAAGGAAAGCTCAGGGAAAGGGCCAGTGAGGTGCTACTGACCCTCTGCAGGCAGCTCGGCTCTGGGACCCAGTGGGGCCCTCAGAGGGGCTTCAGGGAAAAGGTGAACCAGCTCAGACGGTGGACTCTGGGCTTAAAGGGCTGGGAGCTGTGGTTATAAGTGGCCGGAAGTGCTACACGGTGGGATGGAAAAACCCTCCTACCCAGACCCAGCCTGCCCTCCCCTGCAGCATGACCATCCCCCGCTGGAGGTCCTTGGTCTATGGGCATTTCCAGGGAAGCTTCTTCCAACTTAGACCCTGATGGGTTCCCTGGGACCCATATGTGCCTTGTCCAGCTCTTGCCCTTGAAGACAGGCAGGCATGTGTGGCTCAGCATAGAAGGGACCCATTTCATAGGACTAGCTGGGCTGAGACAGCCTGCTAGAGCTGTCCACGGGGAGGGGGTTGCAAATATCAACTCTACCTCATCCACCACTCTGTTCGTCATGACATCCCCGAGGCAGATCTGCAGGCTGGAATATACAGGGAGTAGGGGTCAGCTCGGCTCCAAGGAGGCAAGCTGCAGAGGCTGTGGAGGCCTGCCCTGGAATCTATTTTCAGGTATGAGTAGGGCCCTCAAGACAGGACCTTAATTCATGTCAGAGAACCAATGGGAGACCACTTTGAGCTCAAGCAGAGGAAGGACTGTCTAACCATCAGGGCTGCTTCCACTGGGCATGCTGCCCTAGAAGGCAGGTGGCTGCCATCCCTGGAGGGAAAAAAAGCAGACACTGCTGGACACATCGGCTCTGGATTCTCAGTGATGGCGCTGCTGGCATTTGAGTAGAATGATTCGTCATCGTGCAAAACTGCCCGTGCATTGCAGGAATTCAGCTTCCCTGTCTGGTACCCTCTAAATGACAGTGGCACCACCTTCCGCAGTCATTGTAACAACCCCAAATGCCCCTCCATTTCTAAAACTGCCTCCATTGCCCTCCACGGGATAAGTATAGTTGGCATGTATGAGAGAGGAAGTAACATCCACATTCACAGCGTGCCTCTCGCCTACCCTGACCCAAGTCCAAATGGAAGAGCCTGAGAGCCAGAGGGGAAATTAATTCCATGTACCTGTTAGAAGTATGCTTAAGCTCAAAACACAACTTGAAATCAATTACATAAAACAGGAACCACAAGCCACACTTCTAATCTTTTTCATTAAGATGTAACCTTTTTCATTAAGATGAAAAATAAAAAATGAAAAAGCAACATCTGGTGAGCTGTTTCTCAGGGTGTCAATTGTGCCCCTCTCACTTTTATTCCTATTTTTAAAAATTACGTGTTCCCGGAAACAGGTTAAGCAATACAGGAGTATGAAGATCTACATAAAGCTTTTCCTCCTAATCCCAGCCGTCTGAGGTGAGCAGCATGAGCATCCTGCTGGCGTAGCTTCCACGCCCTCCTCTGTGCTCACACAAACACACGCAAACGTACACACACGAGGATCCTCCCTGGAAAAAATCAATCGAACTGCACAGGTCACTCCCAAATGCTTTCCCCAGTTTCTTAATACATAGCGGACATCCTCCAGGTCATTGTTTTTAAAAGCTGCAGAATATTCTGTAGTTTGGCAATGGCAGATTTATTCAAATGTTCAGCCAACATCCTCTAAGGCTGGACATACGTGTTGTTTCCAGGTTTTATGTTTTGCCACCACAGTTTTGCAACAAACATTTCAGGTATAATGCCTTTATCCTATAGGAGACCTGGAAATGGGACTGCTGGGCCAAAAGATTTAAATTTGAAGTTCTGATAGCCGGCCCCACAGCCCTGAGTTTCCGTGTTCTACCTAAAAGTGAGTGGCCAGGGTTCCTTGGCACTGGGGACCTGAGCATCCATGGCAGCCTAGCACCCCCAGGCCCAGCTCAGCCTTCCTCACCTGCCCAGGAAGTCGTCCCTGTTGGAATCCTCATCATATAGGTCTACCTCCAGGTCTTGCCCAGGTACTTCATACACTATGAACTGGAAGGAAAGAAAGGCGACTTGACCTGCAGGCCATGACAGCTCATGAAGCAGACCTCAAGTATGACTCAAGGGGAGCCAAATTCCAGCTGTCACCTGCCAGCTCGGAGCCGGGGGCAGGTTCCCACCCTTCTCAGTGGCTGGAGAACTCCACCTATAAGAAGGGAGTGCCCCACTCCTGCATGGTAGGGAGGACGAGAGGCCACGCATGCAAACCCATGGCCGGGTGGGTGCACAGGGGACAGTGGCTGCTATGTGTTCTGCACGAGACTTGCAGCTTCCAGAGCACTTAACAGGCCAAGGGTGCTACCCGTCACGTGGTAGGGATTCCAGCTGAACTTAAGAACTTCAGGCTCCTGGTGTCTGCCTCTGTCAGGATTGGCTAGAGGAATGGGGAGGAACTGCCTCTAGGTTCTTTTACTTTGATTTGAAAACTTCCAACCAATCTGATTCTAGTGGGGAAAGCAGGTGGGGACTTGTCTACAGGCTGCCCTTCCTGTGGGGCCACAGCAGCCCACCTCTGGCGACGTGGTAGATATGGGAAGTGGGAATTATGCAGACCTGCCTGCCTGTCCCCAAGGCCCACTCCCCCGGCTCAGTGTTGCCCCACAGGTATGTGAGGCCCACGAAGGCAAGGCCCTCCCCTGTCTGTACCCGGCACAACCCAGAGTGGGACCTGGAGGACATCAAGAGTAGCCAAGAGTGGCCAAGGAGACCCTTACCTCAAACACCTCATTCCAGGTCGGGTTCAGGTTCTTGTAGATAGTCTTGCTCCGAAAATGCTGCAGGCCAATGCTCACCTTGGCATAGGGGTCTGACTTGCCTTGGATCCCCAGGAAATGGTCCATCTGGGCCAGTTTCTCTGCCTCCAGCAAGTACACTCTGATCACTCCCTGGAAAATGCCCCAGCCCAGGGCTCACAGCTGCTTCCTGGGCTGCACCAGCCCTCAAAGCCCACGACATCAGAGCCAAAGCCATCAGACATCACCCCAGCCCATCTCGCCCTCTCCATGGTTTGTACGGGGAGACAGAAGCCAGAGACAGCAGTCTCTTGGTCCAGGCCACGCAGCAAGTGATGGCAGGGCTCTGTCCACTGCATCACGATGCCCGCCTACATCCTTGGCCTTCCCAACCTTCCCTGCCTCTAATCTGCCATGTGAATGGTTTATTCAAATGCAGCCATTTCCTCCTGTGCCAACAACTACGCCACCTGAGGAGGTTTACACCTGTATTCCAGCCCCCTCTCTCTAACCTGTGTGTAGACTAAGCTCCATTGTCATTTCTTCCCAATACCCAGCCCTGGGCACTGTAAAAGGCTCAGCACTGACTGTCACCCCATCCCCCACTCTCTGGGCTTTGTCTTACAGAACAGAGCACAAGAATTGGGAAAAACACAGTTTAAGGGCTAGTTGCTCTCCTGCCTAGAACTGTTTAAATATATATACATATATACGTGTATATATATGTATATATATGTATATATATATATACATATATATACACGTATATATGTGTGTGTATATATATATTAGTTAATACACATGCATTTTCCCTTTGACCCAGCAAACCCCATTTCTAGCCCTAAAGGTATATTGGCAAAAATATAAAAAGATATGTACAAGGCTATTCATGACAGCATATTTGTCAGAGCAAAAGGCCAGACACAGCTGAGCCGTCTGTCAATAGAGAACTGGTTAAGTAACCGGCAGCGCATCCACACCGTGGAGTGCTACACAGCTGTAAGAACGAGAATGGGTTCCACCTTCACATGGAGTGATCCTCAGGACGTAAGAAGTGATCAAAGCAGTGGGGGGCAGGGGGTGAGCTGTAGTGTGCAGCTGTCCATCCAAGAAAGGGGGACCACGAATATAATCAGATATGTACACACCACTATTTACGTACCTGCTCATGTTAGAAAACAAATAATGAAAAGTCATAGAAAGATAAAGCACACTTACAGGGGGAGGGTGGAGATTAGTTGGAGGGATCAGGGATAGAAGCCAGACTCCTTAAAACATAATTTGTGTGTTTATATTGAACTTTGGAAGCGTACAAATGTTTTTACATGATTACAAAAGGAAGTTAAGGTAAAAATTAAACCCTAAAAATAAAAAAAAGGGACAAAACAAATCACTGTAAATATTCATTACCAGTTGTCACAAACACACAGAGAAGGACTAGTCTGAGGTTGGATCAGAGCAGCTTGATAGTACTTCTTGAGTGGGATATACCCTAAGGATAGAATGTTTTAGGTAGTTGCAATGTAGGTGATGGCTTTATATTGTTATTCTCAGACTGCCAAACACTCAGTGTAGGATAAAGCCCAGTGCAGTTAAGGGAAATCTACGTATGTCTGTGCTCCCTGGCTTGCCGGCCCCTCACCTCTGCATGGCCTGAGTAGGCTGATGCCTCACATCTAGTGCTGAGGGTGAACTGGGTGCTTTCCCTCTCCTGAAGTCCTGACACTGAAGGGCTCAGGGCCATAGCCAGGGCACCTTCTGTAGGAAGGCCACGTGGCTGTCCTCGGGAGCCTCCTGAGCTGGGCCCAGGATGTAGAAGGCAGCAGGGCTGAGCTCCCAAGGGAGCCCCATGTCCTAGCTCTATTGAACATTATCCTTCCCAACAGACCCCAAGGATTCTTCCATTGCCAAATAATGGGGTCGGGGAACCTTATTTCCCTCGAGGAAGGATGTGAGGCTCCTGGAGTTTCCTGGGGGTGACGGTGACTGCTCGCAGTCCCCAAACCCCAACCCAGGCCAATAGGGGGACCAGGATGTGGGAAGGAATGCCAGATGGGCTTTACCCCTCCTTAGATGGGTAACTTTGGACAAGCCATTCTACTTTCCCAAGACTCAGTCTTTACCCTACGAGTGTGCCATGCCCGCCACGGGGCAGAATAATGATTACCATGTGAGAATGCATTCCCCTCTCAGCCTGTCTGTCCCCCAGCACTGGACTTCATGCCCTGTGGCCAGTATGGTACTCACGCAGGGCAGAGGGAAGCGCAAGTTGGTCACATCCAGCCCCTTCTTCACTGGCACAGTCACGCGGTTGGGCAGCACCAGGTGGGCAGCGATGAGGTCCTCCAGCAGGCTGTCTGACACCTCGCTGAAGAGAGTGGGCATTACCAGCTGCGGAGGGGTGGCACTACCTCCCCCAGGCGGCCTGCCCCTCCACCCCTCCACCCTTACCCGGAGTTGGAACCAGGAGCAGAGCTCCAGGGTAGGCTCTGCCTGGGAGAGAGCAGCCCTGACTCCACCTGCCTGGATAGGGGAGGGTGTGGTCATTTTGACAGCCTTCGACCACCACCACATCCCCATCCTGCTTTATTCTTCTCTGATGCATCACAACATGGTAGCTAAGAGCGATGACCTAGAACCTATGTTAAAATCTCAGCATCACCACCTACAAGCTGTGTGACTTTGGGTAAGTTGCTAACCTCTCTGGACTTCAGTTTCCTCATCTCTAAAATGAGGATAGTTATGCCCGCCTACTAGGGTTGTTACAAAGATGAGTTAACATGTATGACATGTTGAGAACAGTGCCTAGTGCACACTAAATGCTAGGTGAGTGAGCATTGGCTACTGTAGCCCTTCTGCTCCTTGGCGACACATCCATATCCTCTTTATTGCCTGTCTCTTCCCCAGTAGAGGAAGCAGGGACAGTGCCCAGAATAGGATTGGCCACGGTAGGTGCTCGGTAAATGTTTTTTGAATGAAAGAATGCATAACCATATTTTCTGCATCCAGGGGTCCGAGATCAATGGACCCCAGCGAGAGAGTGAGTAGTCCTCCCCACAGGCGGGGGCCGTGCCTGAGCCTGGCGAACCCGCTGGTGTGTGCCTTGCTAGTCTGGCTGTCCTTCCTCGCCGGGGAGGAGCGTCTCCATGGGGCTGGAGCCCTCCTCTGCTCCGACCTGAGGACCTGAGGCTCTGAGTGACCCCCCTGCCCCCCACCCCACGCACACACACCCCTCCCTGCCAGCCCTGGGAGGGTGCGCTTTCCAAGACCGATCTCCTCACTGGCCCCTGCTGTGAGAGCCTCCCCTCCCACGCCTGTTTTTGACCATGGTTGGGGGAGGCCACATGGACTTCTCATCATGCCCTTGTGTTGGGGAGGGGGTGGAGTGAGGATGAAAGGACACTGTGCCACTACCACACACACCTGAGTGTTCTCCCATCAACCCCAGGATAGAGGAACCAGGCTCCCCCTTTTACCGAGGAAGAACCCAGAGGGGTGAAGTAACTAGTCCAAAGTCACACGGTTGCTAAGCAACAGAGCCAGAAGCCTGGTCTGGCTGGGTCTGGTTCCAGAGCCTGTGCTCTCTCATTAGCTCACATGGCCTCCTTTAGGACATCTCATCTGATCAGAGACCCTCTCCCCGGGCTCACCCACGTGTGTGCAAAACATGTGTGCGCATGTGTGTTCTGGTACAGTGCCTGCCCACAGAGGCCAAGCAACACTGTTAGCCTCCCAGCTCCTACTCAAAACACATCAACACTTTCCTTCTGGAGGGAGTGGGACTCAGTGCCTACCCCACTCCTCAGGCACGGAGCTGGGAGGGAGGGCACAGCCACTGTGCAGCCACTGTGCAGCACGTCACCATTACCGACTAGTGGCTCCGGAGGGCCCCGCACTTAGAGTCTGTCTGGCGGCTCTTCCAGGCACTTACTTGATCCCTGGTGCATCGAGCAGGTTGGTCAGGCCCGTCCAGTTGATCTGCAGGTGCTGCAGGGCAGAGGGAGGCTGTTAGGCTGGAAGGGGCCAGAAGCTCAGGATTGAGAACCCTCTGCCAAGTGCCTCACACCCACCCACATGGAAAACCCAGCCTGCTGGGGGGCGCCTGCTGCAGGAGTGTCAGGCAGGGGAGGGAACCTCGCATTCTTGCTCAGGCCTCGGCTCAGGAGGGGCTAGGCCTGTTAGGCCTTCTGCTTTCCTGTAGGACAACCACAGCCTCTGCACATGGCCACAGGCTGGCCTGAACTCAGAGTGGTCTGAGGCAGGGGTCCCCAACCCAAGGGCCGCACAGCAGGAGGTGAACAGCAGTGAAGCTTCATCTGTATTTGTAGCCGCTCCCCAGCGCTATCATCACTGCCTCAGCTCCACCTCAGATCACTAGGCTCAGATTCTCATAGGAGCACTGGTCCCTGGTACCAAAAAGGTTGGGGTCCATTGGTCTAAGGTATAGATTCCTCACAACCTCCGATCACCTGTGTGACCTTGGCAAGACACTCCTTTGAGCTGTTTCTGGTCCTGAGGAGAACCTCAAGCTTCCTTGAGGCCTGGACTACATGGGATAGAGCTGTGGAGTGCCTAGGTCAGGGCGAGCTTAGGCAGTGTCCATTCTTGGGCTCAAGCCCAGCGCCTGGGGCCCAGCAGGCATGTGCTCTCTCACAGGGAGGGGCAGGCCTGCCTGTCATCCCTGAGACTCACCGGCTTTTGAAGGAAGAACAAGGTCACAGCTCCCACGAAGGGCTTGTCCACCAGGAGGGGATCCAGGATGATCCGCAGTGTGCCCTGCAACTGAAGAGACACAGAGGACCCAGTGAGGGACCTCAGCCTCCCTTCTTCCTGCACCTGCTGTAGTCAGCTGAGGCCACTGCTGTCTTATTCATGCCCCATGCCACCCCAAATGTCCGGGCCGCCTGCTGTCACAGCAGGGACCAAACTTAGGGGACTGAAACCTGCACACAGTTGCTACCCCTCTGCTGGCTCCCCAGGGGCCAGGAGCTAGCCCCGACTGCCTTCTGCTGGTGTGCTGGACTGAGGGGCCTTTAGCCTTGCCCACGTTTCAAGCCAGCCAGTCAGCGGGGACCCAAGAGTCTTTCCAGCTCCAACTCAACTCTGCTACTCCTGCCATGAGATATTTTCAACTCCTTGATCCAACGCCATCTCCAAGCAAAGGCTCTGCATCACTCCATAAAAAGAATCTCTCCCTTCCCTGGGCAGCCAAAGTCTCTCTGGGGGTGTACAGCTGAGCAGGTTGGTGAGGCTCAGCCACCACTTCTTGGCAGTGTGACCTTGGGGCCTGAAGTCCAAGCCTCTGTGTTTGGGGTCATCACCCCCTTTGCAGTCTAGTCCAGTATGAGCCTGCTTCCCCCGGCCCTGACTCCCACCCCAGGGGCAGGGATGGGGGGCGGGGCAGTCCTACCAGGCTCTACCCACCTGGATCCCGTTCACACCAGCCTGCATCTTCTGCAGCTCCACACTGATCTCGCAGTCCCCAATGTAGCTGAAAGGAGGGAGGGAGAAGAAAGGTGGGGAGGAGAGAAACTTGCCCAGCGGCACCCAGGCCAAGCCCAGGTGGTGGTCGCCCAGCCTGAGCCTTGCTACAC
>NW_011889424.1:73512-75829 GCF_000151845.1 Pteropus vampyrus | reverse complement strand
TCATTTGATCGGTTCTGGCAGATAAGTAGGAGTCGGCCCGCCAAGGGCGAGGGAAGAGGGCAGCATCCCCGGCGGAGGGATCTCACTCTAGGCATTAAGGAGCCTCACCCAGGGCCACAGTCTCCAGTCCCTGCGGCCGAGGGCTGAGCTCCAAAGTAATTTTTCTTACCCCCTCTGCCTAGACTCTTCTCTTTTCCTCCTATCGTGTGGCAATGGAGTGGGGTCTGTTTATTATTTATCAAAAATAAAAAAATAAATTTAATTTGACTTTGAGTTAGTGATACATATGCTGAAGGAGTTGGGGTAGGTGAAATTGATGAATGTCTGGAATTTAGTCTGAAATTTAGTCCAGAGGGTTAGAGGCATGGATATGTACTAAAGCAAATACAGCAGGAGGTTAAAAACCATTCCTCAGGATAGACTGGACAATCCAGATGGTTCACTGCATAATTCTCTCAATTTTTGTGTTTGCTTGAAATTTACCACAATAAAATATTGGAGGAAAAATTCAATCAACCATACTAAAGATTCCGTTATCTTTCTATTCTCTCCATAGAAAGTGTATTTACAAATGCATTCTAATGTGAAAAAGTCACCAAAGAGTAGGGAGCCAAAAAATGCAAGGAAAAAAGTACTATAGGGACATGTTGAACAGCAAATTACGTAGTTTTCCAGGGTACGTGATACGTGTGATACGTTAAACATAACTTGCTGTGATTTATTTTCTCATTCTCATATTTAGTTAATATTCATTTTGTTCTAATTTACATTCTTTTTCAGAAGGCCCCCAGAATTATAGAATCTTTGGGCCATACAGCACCGGGCTCATCCCCAACCTCATCCCTGGCCTCCAGGGCCTTGATGTTAAAGACCCAGAAAAGCCAGTGGAAGCCTGGGGGTGGGGACACGGTAACTGAGTCCCGCAGCCTGGAGTCTGCCGCTTCGGAGCTGGGGGGCTGGCCTGCGGGCACCTGTGAAAGCTCAGCCAGACCCAAGACCCCCATCAGCAGAGACTGGTCCTGGGGAAGGCTGCCCACCTGGAGGCCCCATCGCAGAGAGGAGAGAGAACCATCCTGTGAGAATCTGTTCTGTGCCAGGCAAGGTGGCCCTAGCCCAGGGCTCACAGGTATGCGAGGGGCACAAGGCTGGACTCTGGCCTCCACTGGCCCTCTTGCTCAGGTGCCCCCTGTAAGCAATACTCACACGGCCACACAGAGCAGCCCTGAGGCCAGGACTGTCCGTCACACCTCACAACCGCCCTTTCCTTTTATAGACGAGGAAACTGAAGCTCAGAGAGGCTAAGTCACTGGCCCAAGGTGACCACTGCATAGAGGGGAGTTGGGCATGGACACAGGAATCCAAGGGCATGAAGAAAAGGTGAGTACACTGGTCGAGCCCAGGAAGGTCACTGAGGAGTCCTCTGTGACACCCACAGAGAAGAAGAGGGGAGAGGGACGGGAGAGCCAAAGGGTGGGGGAGGAGCCAGGACAGAAAAGGCTTTGAATTCTAGCACCAGGAGTCAGGTATATTTCCTGCAGGGCATCTGGTCAGCCTGCAGGTCCCTGCCAGGTTCTCCTGATGTGATAAAAAATCATCCCTCAGGATCAGCCATCTCTAGACCTGCTTCTGTTGCCATCAAGGGACTGCTTTCCAGCAGTGCCACATCCCACAGGCACCGGATGAGTGGCCTTGCTGAGCAGGCTCGACTGTAAACACAGCAGACTGCAGGCTGCCTGGCTCTAAGCCTGTCGAATTCCTGAAATGCCAACTCAGACATCACCCCCTCCTGGAAGTCTTCCCTGATTGCCACAGCTCCCACACCCCCACTCTTGAATTCATGCATTCCTCTACCACTGTGCATACACTGCTATGTTGCCATCCACCAGTGTATGCATCTGCTTGTACAACAGGACGGTGACCTCCCTGAAGGCAGGGCACAGCCACACCCAACTCTGTCTGTGGTGCCTCACATACAGCCATGTTCAATAAGTCATACATGAATGAAACAGGGAATGAACAAATGAACCAGCAGACAAGCTGGTCCTGGCAGAATCTGAGTAGCGTGAACCAGAATCTCCAGGGCTCAGGCACGCCTGATCCACCCCCACTTGGGGGGCTGGCGGTTCCAAGTTGGGCATATGCTCCGGGGCTAGCAGACAGCTCTTAGCAGACTGGGCTGCATTCAGACACCTGCTTGTTGCAGAGCAGACCAGATGCCAACACCTTTGGTTTGCCAGGTGATGGACACTGCAGCAGTACTCTGCCTGGGGGATGCATTTCCAGCTAACCAAAGTAAGACTCACATCAGGGGGCACCT
>NW_011889424.1:35561-73462 GCF_000151845.1 Pteropus vampyrus | reverse complement strand
AGGGGCACAAGGCTGGACTCTGGCCTCCACTGGCCCTCTTGCTCAGGTGCCCCCTGTAAGCAATACTCACACGGCCACACAGAGCAGCCCTGAGGCTAGGACTGTCCGTCACACCTCACAACCGCCCTTTCCTTTTATAGACGAGGAAACTGAAGCTCAGAGAGGCTAAGTCACTGGCCCAAGGTGACCACTGCATAGAGGGGAGTTGGGCATGGACACAGGAATCCAAGGGTGATGGGAACCCTCATGGGCATGAAGAAAAGTGAGTACACTGGTCCTGGCCGAGCCCAGGAAGGTCACTGAGGAGTCCTCTGTGACACCCACAGAGAAGAAGAGGGGAGAGGGATGGGAGAGCCAAAGGGTCGGGGAGGAGCCAGGACAGAAAAGGCTTTGAATTCTAGCACCAGGAGTCAGGTATATTTCCTGCAGGGCATCTGGTCAGCCTGCAGGTCCCTGCCAGGTTCTCCTGATGTGATAAAAAATCATCCCTCAGGATCAGCCATCTCTAGACCTGCTTCTGTTGCCATCAAGGGACTGCTTTCCAGCAGTGCCACATCCCACAGGCACCGGATGAGTGGCCTTGCTGAGCAGGCTCGACTGTAAACACAGCAGACTGCAGGCTGCCTGGCTCTAAGCCTGTCGAATTCCTGAAATGCCAACTCAGACATCACCCCCTCCTGGAAGTCTTCCCTGATTGCCACAGCTCCCACACCCCCACTCTTGAATTCATGCATTCCTCTACCACTGTGCATACACTGCTATGTTGCCATCCACCAGTGTATGCATCTGCTTGTACAACAGGACGGTGACCTCCCTGAAGGCAGGGCACAGCCACACCCAACTCTGTCTGTGGTGCCTCACATACAGCCATGTTCAATAAGTCATACATGAATGAAACAGGGAATGAACAAATGAACCAGCAGACAAGCTGGTCCTGGCAGAATCTGAGTAGCGTGAACCAGAATCTCCAGGGCTCAGGCACGCCTGATCCACCCCCACTTGGGGGGCTGGCGGTTCCAAGTTGGGCATATGCTCCGGGGCTAGCAGACAGCTCTCAGCAGACTGGGCTGCATTCAGACACCTGCTTGTTGCAGAGCAGACCAGATGCCAACACCTTTGGTTTGCCAGGTGATGGACACTGCAGCAGTACTCTGCCTGGGGGATGCATTTCCAGCTAACCAAAGTAAGACTCACATCAGGGGGCACCTTGGGGCAAGTGGAATAGGGCAAAAGGGTAGAATCAGAAGCACAGACTAGAATAGGGACATGTTTTAGAATATGTATGTTAAACAGAAACTTCTTTTATCCTGGGTCACCTATTATCTTCACGCAACTAGCCTGGGCTGGTGACACTGATAGTCAGAATCGATCAATTAGTAGAGAATCACACACTGCCTTGAGGCACTATCGCACTCCCCAGATGGTGTGTTCTTCCCAGTGATGCCTGAGGGTAGCAAGCACGAACTTGTACATCTTTGTACCTGGCTGGCTTCCTCCACGGGGCTAGTTTTCAAACTTTGAATTAGAAACACGGAATTGTTCCCCACCTCTCTCCTCTTTGCTCTCTGAGCCAGGCTTCCTTAGAGCCTGCAGAGACGGTGCTGGGCCCAGGGATGAAGGGCTGTACTGAGCCCCAGGGGCTGGGAAGTGCAGGTGGGGTCCTGCCCTGAGGCCTAGTGGTCTTTTCAATCAGGTGAGTGACCGGAACAAGGGAGAGGATAGAGAAGAAACTGTATGACAGGCCCAGGCAGCCCTTTCTGAGACAGCACTAACCTTCTGTCCAAAGTAGAGCTTGGTGAAGGTGAAGGTCCTCAGGCAAACGCTCTTCTCCCGGATCTTGGGCTCGAGTTTCTCCCGGAACTTGTTTTCCATAATCATGCTTAGGAAGGGCCAGGTCTGGGAGATGATCTGTGAGGACAGGAAGAGGCTCTCCAGTGGTCGGGTCTGTGTCCCCACCCCAGACCCTGGCTGAAGCTTTTAGGCCTAGGAGCATGGCCATCTCTGGTCTAATCTCGGCCCTTGCTAAAATCTAACTTGAAATTTCATTTGGAAAATTTAACATTCAAATTTCGTATGTTAAAAATATTTTAAAATATATTTAAATATATGCATATAAGGGCCATGGGACCCTTACACTGCAGCACGCATCTGCTTGCATGCCTGCCAGCTCACCCACCTACCCAATTATCCATCTGTCCGTCCCTCAGACATTGGATAACTACAGCAGTGATTCTCACTCTTGTGCAGGCAGTGGAACCCCCAAGATTTGGTGCCATTTGCAGAGCACCATGAAACAGTCATTCACTAAACCTAACATTATGAAGCCCTTTAGTTCTGTGCTAAAACATAAATTATCTAACTCTGAGGTACAAGCATGAAGTAGCAGGATGCAGAGGTTTAAGGAAAAAAATCGCAGAAGAGAAACTTAAATTGTTTTCTGTGGATTTGATTTTTTTCTAGCAACCAGAAAAGGCCACTTTCCACTGACTCGTGGAGCTGGTCTGGGAACCAAGCACAGGGCCTGGAGAGAGGAAGGCTGGCAGAGAGATGGGGTCTGGAGGCAGGTGCTGGTGATCAGAGGAGAGTGTGAGCGGGGGGCTGGCAGCTGAGAGGGTCTCTTTGGGGCAAAGGCTTCTTCCATTTCCGTCTGTCAGTCTTGAGCCTCAGTTTAAAGATATGCCTTCCCCTTTCCAAACCAGTAACTGGAGAAGGCTAGAGGCATGACGTTTCAGGGCTTTCTTGCCTCCATCTCTCCCGGGGGCTCTCTATGAGCTGGCCCCATCTCCCTGTCTTGCTGCTTTGTCATTGCCTAAGTCCCTCTTGAGTACAAAGCTCTCTGGGACTTTGGTGGCCTCTTGTGTGGTTCGTCTACACAACTGTTTCCCCATCTGAGCCCTGAACTGAGGGCAGGCTCCTCATCCCAACAACGGTCACGTACCCAGCTGCTTGTGTGGGCCTGTGGTGTGGTGCACAAAAGCCACCATGCATGCAGGGCCCGTGAACCAGCTGACACACATGCGGGGAGAACGCTACTTTGGGGGCACAGGACAAGGTCTGTCCCGGAGGCCCTAGGCCTGCGTTAATCCACAGAAATCTGATCGCTCTTAAGGTAACAAGCTACTTCCTCCAAATTTTACCCAGAGGCTGGGAACAGTTTTTGATCCACTTGGCAATGACATTTTAGGTAATGTGAGAACAGCCGCTTTAGATCAAAACCCGTCAGGAAGTCCTTTCATATATCTAACCTAAGTCGTTCCTACTCTGGGCTAAGTCTCTATCCAGAACAGAGGCAAGGTTTGTATTAGAGAAAGTCCTGAGGAAACTAGAGGTGGGTTACAGGAGCCTTCACATTTAGGGACAGGTTTGGGCAGACGGGGTAGTGGCCAGACTCTGACGCCTCATCTGTAAGGTGGGGAGCAGACCTGGAGTCTCAGAGCCCAGCCCAGGGAGTTCCCCTGCATGATCCAACAGCAGTCATAAGGATGATGACAGCTCTCCCAGCGCCAACGATGTGCCAGGCACTGTGGTGCCTTAATTACCTCATTAATCCTCACAACAACTCCAAGGGCAGGGGCCATAATTATTCCCATTGCACAGAGGAGGGAACCAGCTCTGAGATGTTAGGCAACCTGCCCAAGGTTGCACGGCCAGTGCTGGGGGATCTGGTCTGGGAACCAGGCCAAACTCAGCGGCAGCTGTGGAATCACCCCCTTCCTCTCTGAGGAAGCGCATATCGGGGCCCAGGGAGCCAGGGGAGGCTGCACTGTTCTCTCTAGTCTCTGTATTTTGTAACTTTTCTGCTGCAGCCATGTGTTACATTCACAGTTTAAAAAATTGTTGTTGCTTTTTTGCCCCAAAGAAAATAAAGTCATCCTATGGTGATGAGCAGAACCCTAGGGTGGTAAAGGCAAGAGGCAGGCGGACAAGCGGCAGCAGCGAGGGCCTTTGTCCACGTGCTGTCCTGGCCCCCATCCCTGCTGGTGACTCAGCCCAGGGCAGCAGGGAGAGGACCAGGCCTGGAGTGAGGCCAGCCCCACGAGGCCATGCTGCCCTTACCTTGTTGGCCCACTCGACACGCTCCACGTCTGGAAAGTGGATCTAGGGAACAGAAGCCCCAAGGGCAAGTTAGACTTGAGACCTGTGTGCCCCCTGGGAACCACACGAGCGGCCTAGTGAGCCTGGCAGTGCTGCCAGGCAGGTTCCTGCTCCCACTCCCAACCACCCCGAGCACCCCAACCCTGCGCCTGGCCTGCGACTCAGTGGGGGCCCTGCCCTCGAGGTTAGAAATAACCAGAGGACGCCCACGTGCAACAGTGATACTGACAAGGTGGGAGACGCCAGCAACAGCTTGGAGATGCGCTTGTGGGCCCCTCTCCTGGCCTGTGCAAATAAGCTGCCCCTTCCGGGTACAAGCACAGAACCCCAACTTGGGCCCTCCTCCCCAGGGTAATACCGGGTTTGCTCCTGGCAAATTCCATCCCAATTATTCCTTTTAATGACAGAGGTAAATATTCTGCAGAAAAATTAAAAATGTACCTCAGCTAAAGAGAAAACATTTTATCAGAGAATGCCACCCAGTAACAACTGCTGCTTAACAGGCTGATGCATTCCTTCCAGTCTTTTCTAGAAATAAGTAGGTGTAGTTTCCACAGAACTTGAACTCACCGTGTTTTGTAGCCTGCTTTTTTTCACCTAACAGTATATTATGATTCTGCTGACTCTCAAGTTAACTGTTGCCAATTTGAAAAGCCATAGAGAGCATCCTGTTGTTTTCATTGGCAACTGGGAGCATGGGTACCTGGGGTGGGGTGGGGGGCTCCTCAGCTCCCAGGAGCTCAGCCCAAGCCTCATGCCTTCCCTAGCAGGGAGGGCCCTCAGGCTAGGTCCTATAGCAAATCATCCTCCAGGTCACAGCCTCCAACCAGTGAGGCTGGGTGAGTCCTGCCACATCTGTGGGAGAGGGAGGTGTTCCCAAGGTGAATTGATAATACTGTTGGCTAAACACTGCATGACAAGATTTGAGGGGGCTTAACACCCTCCCCACAAGAATCTCAGTTTCCAAATATGTCTGCTGAGCTTCTCCTCTCCCCCATCCCCACCCTCCCGAGGATTTCTGGGATGGACAGAGGGGAAAGAGTGTACAGGGTGCCTATCGTCTGGTACAAAACATGGGCCAGTAAAATGTCAGCAATGGCCATCACTGTCACCATGCCCCAAGGGCCCTGAGCAGGAGGCCAGCTCCAGATCAGATTCATGGTGGGCCTGAGACCTCCCAAGGTCGAGAAAGGGCCTGCCTTTCCCATCTGGGGGCTCAGAGGCTAACTGTTCAGGGACTGAGTAGATGTGTCCGTGAAACTCACATAAATCGAGGGCACTCCCACCAAGCGCCAGGCCCTGGGCCAGCCCCGGGAAGCCCTGAAGGCCCAAACATAGACCCTGGAGGAGACCACTCACCCAGAAGGAAAGCCAAAGGAAGGGCAGAACAATTGGATTCTCTTAGGAACACAGTTTTTAACAGCTTGAGAGGTCAGAGGAGCCCGGTGCTTCTGAGACTCCTGGGACAGCATGCCCCTTCCCAGCCCTTTCCCCAGCGCTGGGCAGTGGCCCACGCTAACTTGGAGAAGCATCTACTATTCCCAAGTGCTGAAGAAATACTTCCTGGTTCCCAGAGGGGGAGCTGACCTAGCCCATAGGGAACAGACAAGAATGACGTGAGAAGTGGACAGCAGCTGGGGTCAGGCCATCCAGTCAGCTGGAGAGAAGCAGCCTGCTCACCACATGCTCCCTGCAGCTGCCCTGAGTCAGGTCTCAAGCTGGGTACCAGGCAAGTAGGAGGTGGGACCCTTTCACTGCTCCCTATCACACTGCCCAGCACTAAAGTGAAAACTTCTGCACACGGCCTGGACAGGGGCCTCATCTCCCAGAATTCCACCCCCTCACCTTTCAGTACAGCCACTTGGACCTTTTCTATTCCCAACAAAGGGCTGCAGATACCCTGGGTCTGAAACACACTTCCCTACTCCCCTTCGATTCATCACCATCTTAGTCTCTCCTTCTTCCAGGCAGCCTTTCCAAATTTCTCAAGTTCCGGATGTGTGTCCCTATTACACGTCTGCTAATTGTCCATCGCAGCATTTAACACACTTTGTTAGAGTTTCTTGGTCTTCCTGCCTGCCTCCTTACTAGACTGGAAGCACTGGTGAGCTGACTCAGCCTTGTCCCCGATTAGTGCCCGTCCCTGGCAAATGAATGTCTTAATAAATATTTATGGAATGAATGGATGTATGAATGAATGCAAGGTCCTTGCCTTCAAGGAGCACCAGGGTGGTGAAGGAAGCAGGCAATTTAGACCATTCCAGTGTATGATAAGAACCAAGGCAGGAGGAGGGGGCATCACGGAGGAGAGGTTGGTTACAGCTGGGCTCTCACTGACACCTCTGCTTCTCTTCTGCCCAAGCCTGCTGGCTGGACCCCTCACTCTCCTCCTTCCATCCCGACCACTGCACTTCCCATCCTGCCCCGGGGCACACTTTGTGGGCATACCCAAGGTTCCGCACCCCAGGAGCTGAGAAGTTCTCATCTCCTGGACCCCGAAAGGTGATCCAACTTGGCAGGTCCCACTCTGGCCACACTTGGGAGCTAGTCAAAGATTCCTGAGCTGCCTCGCACCTCCTGAATCAGAGTGTATCAGGGTGGGGCCCTCCATTTTATTTTTAACAAGCTCCCGGCATGATGCTAGAGTTCAGTGAGTTATCAATGAACAGCCCATCCCATACTCACCCTGAGCGCAAAGACAGCAACAGAATGCCCAGGTCCCACACTGATTAAGTTTTTGTGGTCTCTCTGGCCATCCATGCCTGTATTTGAGGCTGGTTGCTAAGAGATTCCTCCAGATAGCGAGCCTGAACCCTCTGAGAAAGCAGCAATTCAGACCAAGAAAATAAGAGACCATCGAGTCACCCCATTCTGCCTGACTCTCAGCACCTGCCATCGCTTCCCAGGTTACCGATACAAGAGCTGGGCACCTTCTTTCTGCCCCTTAAAGAAGTTCTGGACCAGGGAATGAAATCAGAGAAACTGACACCTATGGAGCAACTCTTCATGTCCAATGCTTCCTCAGTCTGACTCAGACACATGAGCCTATTCTTCCATTATCATTAGGTTTTTTGGGATCTTTCCCTACTCCCAGTTCTCAAAGTTATTCTATGTTTGTATCTATTGGCTTTATATTTTAGCTTCTGCATTTAGGTCTTCAATCTGTCTGGACTTTTTTACAGCAGGTAAGATAAGCATATAATTTCATTTCTTCCCACAGTCTCACTAAGGCAACTTTCTCACATCACATACAAAAAAAAAAAAAAAAAAGAAGGAAGAAGTTCATCTTTCCTCTTAACTTGTAAAGCTACTTCACTCATAAGTTAGCTACGAGTGTGTGTTTCTCCACTCGGTGTTGAACTCCATGATCTGTTTGCCTGTTCCTGTGCCAGTGCCACGCTTTTTAATCATTATGGCTTTGCAATATCACCTGGGGTAGAACGAGTCCCTCTTTTTACTTTTTTCAAACTGATTTAGAAAATCGGTGTTTATACTTCCATATGAATCTTAGAATCATCTTGTCGATCTTCAAAAAAACCCCCCTGGAATTTTGATTGTGCTATTTTAAAATTTATAATTTGTGGGAGAACTGACATTTTTACAATATTAAGTTTTGCATCCATAAACAGAATATTTCCCTTTATTCGTTCACATTTGATCATATTCGCATAGGATCATAAACTGTTTTCTATTAAAGTCCTGTATCTTTTTTGTTAGATGACTTTGTGGGATTTGTGGTTGTTAGAAATTTCGTTTTCGGGGTGACTTTATTGAAATCTGTTACTAGTTCCTTGGTTTGACTGTTCATTGATTCTCATTATTTACATACGTTTGTAATCTCCAAATAGTAATTTTCGTCTTTTGCTCTCCGTCTTTATCCCTGTTTCTCTTGTGTGACTTCATTGGCCGGGACCTCTGGCACTTCACTAGGCAGGCAGCAGTGGTGATAGTGGTCACCTGTATCTTCTACCCTCAAAGGGAAGTTTCTCCATTAAGCATGATTTTTGCTGTAGATTTTTAGAGGACAGCCTCTGCCAGAGTGAGGAAGTTCTTCTCAATTCCTACCTTTCCAAGAGCTTTCATTATAAATGGGTATTGAACTATACTCAATATTTTCTCATATCTATTGAGATTATCATGTTATTTTTTCCCCTTTCATTCATGAATGTGGTCAACTTAACCGGTTTCTTTTTAAAGCAGAACTATCTCAAGTTCCTGGGGTCAACACCACTTGATGTAATATACTTAATCAGCCTGATATTTCACTGAGTTTTATACACTCATGAGTCAAAATGGTACCTATGGTTTTTGTTCTTGTACAAGTCCTATCTGGTTTTGGTATAAAGATTATACGATAAATCATAAAATGAATGAGACAGCTTTCCTTATCCTCCTCTTTTTCTGAAATAACTTCTAAATATAGAAATTATCTGATCCTTGAAGTTTAGTGTATCTTACCTATAAAACCATCTTAGCCTGAGGCTTTTGAGTGGTGAGTGGTAAGTGGTAAGTTACTGTTCTTTAGAGAACAGTGTAGTCATTTATATTTTTCTAGACATATATCTACTTCACCTAGGTTTTCAAATGTACTGATATATAGTTGTTTATATTATTTTAAATCTGTTATATCTTTATTCCTTTTTTATTCCATATTTTATTTTCATCTTTTCTATATTCTTCATGATCAAACTTTGACATTAAACTAATCAGACCTATTTTATATGTTAAAATTACATGGGAAGCATTGTAAAATTAAAAAAAAAGTTATATAGATATATACGTATAATATAAATGTTCTAAAATTCTGAAAATTCTGACATGTCTTTGTATAATCCCAACTTACAGTCTTTTTCTGCCTCTGAAAGTTATAAATCTTATGTCTTTGCAATGTAAACACTCAGGAACTAACCAAAATATTGCCCACAAAGACTGAAGGGAAAAAGACCTTTTTAAAATAGAGACTACTGTATAAGTTCTGTTGCCAAAATTTGTAAAGGAGCTATGGTTTTGTTTTGTTTTGTCTTTATAGAAAATAATAAGAATAAAATGAAATAACTAAATGGGAAACAGGATGTATGTTTTCAGTAGAAGAAGGTATGGAATGTGAAGATGCATTTTTGTTGAGGGAAAAAGAAATGTGTTTTTTTGATAAGGAAATATATAAAGAACATAGTTTTTTTGTTGTTATTTTGTAAAGGAAGAAAAAAGGAAAATAATTTCATCCTGGAGTAGGGTGATCATTTCAAAATAAGGAAAGAAAAGGTAGGACAAATACTAAAAGGTGTATGGAAATTACAGAAGTTTTGTGCATGTTGCAGAAGGAAAGAAAAGGTAGGACAAATACTAAAAGGTGTATGGAAATTACAGAAGTTTTGTGCATGTTGCAGAAGGTTTGTGAAAGTCCCAAAGGTTCATTGAGGAAAAATTCATATATGATCAAACTAAGAATGGAATGGAAAGCTAAGTCAATTACATGATTTATATGGATATATGTGAACTCTCACCAGATCTTTACCATGATCATTTTTAAGTCTTTTATCATTTACTATTATTGTTTTACTCTGAACAAAAAGATCAAGATCAACAACAATTAATAACATGGGACTAAATAAACTGATAATTATAATTTTCATGACTTTTTATATCAAATATTACTGGGTTTTTAACCTGTTTTCCAGATATAAAATATCTTTTTCTTCTCCTAAGCTATCCATGACCTACAATTTGGTAAGTTATACCTTCGTACACAGAATTAAAGCATTTATCTTTTCTTTCCTATCGAATCCCTCCAAAATTTCAGGTACTCAACTAATCCATGTATAACCAAATTTAAAGGCGTTGACTCTTAGATTCATGGTTCCTAATTTAAAGAAAGCTCTTACACCTAACTGAACTGCTAAACTAACAGAGGATTTGACATTTTAAATTATTAGGAAGTGAAGACTACATCTGTGTGGACAACTAAACCAAGATTTTGAATCAGGCTGGTATAATCTATAATTTTTTCTTTATTTTAGGTCCTTCCTATCTCACAAATAATATGAGAAGCCAAGCACTGATAATATAATAGCTCTCATTTCCTCCCCCTCTTAGTAATAGCTCTCGTTTCCTTTCCCCCCTTAATTTCTGACTAGAAAAATAACTCAACATTGGATATTATCTTTAAACTTACTTCACAGGTCAAAACGTGCAACTGGTTACACACATAGTCACGGATATTCAATGCCTGATGATGTCAGCCCCAATGAAGTTATCAGATTTGAAAAAAAACCTTTTTCCTTGAGCAGGTATTATAACCACCACAACAAAAGTCATCCAGGAGAAATCTTAAAATTCCCTTACATGTTATATTAGACAATAAAATCTCTTTTGATCATTACCTAACTGAACAGGTGGGGTTTACTACTGTTCATACCTCTTGGATAAAATACCTCTGATAAAGATAAAACTAGATAAAATCTAGGCAAACCAAATAATTAAATATGTGTCCACCAATGCCTCATGGTTCTTTAATTTCTTTAGCTGACTGCCCTTAGATATTGCCTCTTAATTCAAATCTACTCTTCAAATTGGAATTAGCATTTGTTATTACAGAAGATTTTGCTATTGTAAAACTTTGTAATTTTTTAAAATATCTTGATATTATAAAGACACCACCCTGACAATAGTTATTCAACATTCTGAGATTAATAGATCGAGAAGGCCTATAAGACTTCACATGAGAAACCACAAGAAACTACAGAAAATGTTTACCCTTAAAGAAAAATGACGCTCTAAGCCTTTCTCTTTCTAGTGCTCTTGTTGCTCAAATGTGACCTAAGAAAAAGGAAAGCCACTTTCCCTCCTACGTGGGACATGATATACTAGGAATAAGCCTTCCTGGCTATGAGAAACCGATAATGACATGGCATACACAAAATAAGCCATCCTAACAATAGAGGACCAACAGTGCTTTTAATAACTGATCAGTGCTTTTCCCCAAGAATCGATAGGCAATGCTTTCAAGGAAAGATCTTGATCGAAAGGAGGAAATGAAATAAATAAATAAATAAATTGAGCCAGAGCTGCCATCCCAGAGGAATTGCTTTGCATGTCTTTTGCCTCTAACCTTTGGAATCTTAAAACAGGGCAAAATCACCTTTGGACTGGGACTACAACATTATTCACCAAAAAACTGTTTGCAAAGATAACAACATGAAAGCAGATGTTATGACTACTGGAATGAAAATTAAAAACATTTAGAATTCGTCACTATGTTAACTTATCTGCACCAATAGAAACGCCTCCCTTCTGGAGATGTGATGGTCCCCTTTCCCTTTCTCGTAAATACCCTTTGCCTTTGCCTCCTAGTTGAAGTATTATTTGAGCTTCTGCCTGAATCAATACTTCCCAAATGGCTATTCTTTAATCTCAAATAAATGCTTGCTGCCTTCCATTTTGAAAGGACATTTATTTTTAGGTTAACAAGCTCCATTTTACAGATCAGGAAACTGAGGCTCAGAGAGGTCACTCACAACCACCGCCAGCTGTGGAGTGCCAGAGCCGAGACCCAGACCCAGGGCTGTCTGTCTGTGCTTTTCCACCCTACCCTACTCACTCCTCTTCTCTACATACCACTAGGTTTTCCTCTCAGATAGACAATCTAATTTAGCAGAGAACTTGTAGGCCATGCTTTACAGCTTGCATAGGGCATTCCATACACGCCTTTATTTGACCCTCCTCATGCTGTACAAGGTGGACAGCAAAAATGCAATTATCCCCATTTTACAGATAAGAGGTTCAGAAACTAGTATGCACTTGCCAAGATCACCCAGGTGACCAGAACCCAGATCTTCTCACCTGCATATGATTTGAGAACAGACTTTAAATCTTTTTCTCATCCATTTCCTTTCCCCATCCTCCACCTTCGGCATTTGAAGTCCATTTCTTAGTGTTTTATTAACTTACTCCTTGTGTATTTAAAATTCCACCTTTGTTAACCTCAGTTTTCTCATCCACAAGATGGGTTCAGTACTGCCCACTACACAGAATTCCTGAGAAGACGAAATGAGACTATGCACGTAAGGTGCTCAGTACTCATCCTGGCTCAGAGTAAATGCTCCAGAAGTGGCGACTGTTGGAAGTTCTACAGGCCCTGGAGGTACAAACACTTTGACACCTTTGACCTGAGGTACATGCCAAGAACAAGGTCACCTGGGCTGTATATCCGTTTCCATCTGACCCAAAGCCAGAACATTCTCTACCGAGTCTCCCGGTGCCTGCAGTTCTGCACTTTGGGAGACCACTGAAACTAGAGAATAGAAAATGAGAGATAACACAGAGAAAGTCGATGCCACAGGGGAAGGACCATAGCTGATTGTTGTTTCCCTGGCCTCCTCCGAGGGATCTGTGTCCCCGGGTAAAGACAGCCAGACAGGCCGGGCCCAGGGCCTGTGAGGCGCTCGGAGAAACTCTGCCCATGGGGTGGGGCAGGTGCTCCATAGGGCAGCATGGCAGAGACCCAATCGGAACCTCTGTCTTGTATCTTTTCCTCTCTAGGCAAACAAAGGAAAGGCAGAAAAAGAAGACAGGTGGCCTCACTCTCAGACTGTCCGAAAGTCACTGAGCTTTTGTTCCAACTCCCCATGAGGCTGGGAGTATCTGGGACCAGCTAGGGTGGAGACACCACACCGCCTGGCAATGCAAAGGGCTGGACTCAGGCAGTGGTTCTAGAACTTTTCTATACAAAACACCACCTGGAGAGTTCAGTTAAAACGTGGATTCCTAGTCAGGGCCTTGAAGCACGTGAGTTAAGAGGACCGGGCAGGGCCTCAAAACGTTCATCTTTAACAAGCTCCCCAGGCTGTTTCGATTGTGGTAGTGGAGGGTGTAGAAGGAGGAGTACCCAGGGCTCCAATTGGAGGACCTGCTTTGGCCCTGCGAGCAGGTGGCTCCTGTGTGCCCTGGGGTTCCGGACTAGGGCTCCAAAGTCACAGCATGTGTCACCAGCTGTCACTCCTGGAAGAACACCAAATTCTTACCAGTGGCCTACAGACCTCAATTCTTTTACAAAGGGAATGTCATTTGCACCACCAAGAACAAGGGGAGGCAAGAGCCAGCAGGTGAAAAACACAATGTTGGGATTCCGCCTGACTCTCTGGGCATAGTCTTTTCCCCTAAGAGTGAAGCCACTCCCACCCCTGTCTGCTTTCTGCAGACAGGCAACCACAGTAGGAGCGCAGCTAGGGGGCTGGAGGAGCAGGGGCTCGTCCTGACTCACTTCCTTCAGATCAGGTTTCTCATGACTGAAAGAAATGAGGCTGTTAATTCCTGTGCTGCTCAGATCTATAACCGAAAGATAATGGACACGAATCCACTTCTAAATGGAGACAAACTCAGCACTTATAGCAAGGTCCCTCCCCACAGAAACGTGAATAGTATTCTGATTGATATATTACAGGGATGATCATTTCCCCAAAGCAGGCCTGGAAAATTGCTAAGTTCCCAGGCCCATGGTCAAGTCACCAGATCTTAGATGTCCGCTATTCAACCTGCAGTCCCCCTTGGAGAAGTTTAAATAGAGCTTCAACCCTCATCTGAGGCCTCCCTAAGCTCACACACCTCTCGCTGTTAGTGTACTTGGGCCCAAGCCTCCCAGGCGCAGTGGGATAATATTTTAATGACAGCATTTGCAGACATCGCCACGGAAGTGGCAGTAATGAGCACTCAGAGAGGAGAGACAGATTGTAAACCAAAATCAAGTCTAAGTCAGAGTTCCAGGCTAGCAGAGGCCACCAAGGAGGCCCTCACCAATGCTCCATCTTTAGGTGGTTATGTGCTTTATTTCTCAACCTTTTAGGAAAAATGATTCCATAGCAGTGAGGAAATGGAGCCAGAGTGATGGTTATATCCCAGCAGGGCAGGGGCCCAGGCAAGGCTCACAGATGGGCTGGGGTTGGGGTGGGAGGCCTGTCCAGGAGTTTCTGGTCCCCATACCCTCCCAGGAGGCAGAGAACTGGAGAGCTTCACCTAAAGGGCCCATCTGTCACTAGGTGAATCCTGCTCACTCCTCAAAGAAACAGTACCTCCTCCTGTCAGAGCAGCCATACAGAGACAGACATACAGAGATACATAGACACAGAGACATACACATGAAGATATACACACAAAGACACATGTACACATAGACATGGACACACACGTCCAGAACTACAGAGATATATCCACAGATCACACATACACACAAAGACACACACCTTCTTTGATGGAGGAAAAAAAGCCTCATGGCTCTTCTCTGCTCTAAATGGCAGTCTTACACACACCTGCTGACTCAGACAAATGTTGCCACCCCACCCCACCACCCCTCGCCCAGGCTCAGACAAGATACCAAACCCCGCATTCCGCATGCCCTGTGGGGACGTCCTACACAGGAGGCCATACTGGACTTCGGGCCAGCTCCTATCTTCCTGAGGGCCTGCCCAGGGGTGCCTATTCAGGGGTTCCTCCTCTACCAAAACATGGTCCCTTGATTTCATTCACTTTTCTCCTGATGCACAGCCTTTGTCCCTTTTACTCAACCTCTGTTCTTGAGAGGTAAACATTCAACCATAAAAATTGCTTTTAAATCTGCCCACTCTTCTGTTTAAAATTACTCTGCTCAAAGTGCTTTAAGGGGAATCGTTGATTTTCCGACTGGAAACTCTGGCTAGCTTTGTTCTGGAATCCATAACATGCTCAGCCTGCAAAATGGCCTAAGTCAGCAGGACCCAGCTAAAGGACAACTGAGCAGATAAAACCACAAAGGCATTCGTCAGTGACAAGGACAGGTACCTGTCAGCCTTTGCTGAGGAATAAGGGCTTGCAGCAGACAGGGACTGCCTTGAGCTATCCATAGAGTCATTTTTTTCAAGGAGAACTGAGTGTAACGGTTAAGTTGTCAGAGAGTTCCATGATCCAGTTTGGTCATGCCTAGCAGTTAAAAAACTTACCCTCATGCATATCAAACTAGTAAAAAGGCAAAAAAAAAAGGTAATATTCAATGCTGATAAGGCCACAGTGAAGTAGGAATGAGAGTCTTTAAAATGTTCATAAGCTTTGACGTATCAGTTTAACGTGTAGAAATCTATAGTAAGGAACTTGAGAAACATGGACTAAGGATTATATACAGACATTCACTTTAGCATTCATGCAATAATTTTTACTGAGAGCCTATTAGGTACTGGGTATTGAGTGAGGAGCAGAGGGTGCAGAGATGAACAAAAAACATGTCTTGCCTTAAAAAAAGCATTCGATCTAGAGGTAAAGTCAGACATAAAAATGGGTGCAAATCGGCATGGGAAGTGGAGTAACACAGACAGGCTCAGGGTACTGTGGGAGCCTGAGGAGAACGGCCCTAGAGCAGGTGTCTGAGCTTGGACTTGAAGAGGCAAGGCAGCCAGACTGGCAGATTAGGAGACGGTCCAGACATAGGAAACTCCACCCACCTCAGCCAGCCATGTGAATAGGAAATAATGAAATAATCAGTATTAGAGAAATAGCTAAGAAACTTATGGTATATTAAGGATATACCATATTAAGGATATCATAATCCTTAAACATCCTTTTGGAGAATGTAATATAATGTTAAGAATATTCGAAAAAAAGGAAAAAAAAAGTACCAGATTTTTATAAAATGGCTTTCACATATACCTTCTACACAGAGGAAGTACACCCAAACGTAATGATGTCTCTTTGGGTGGAGGGACCATAAATTCTTATTTTAATTCTTACTTTTAGGCCATTTCCAAATATTCTATAATGGGAATAGTTTTACTTTTATAACCTGAAAAACCAGATTTTTAACCAGTTTATAACCAGTTCCTTAAAAAAAAAGTAAACACACATGGGCAAAGGAAGGATGCAACTCTGGGGTCTTGAAACATCCTACATCCTGGAGAAGTTTCCTTGGCTTTTTACTGGGCGTTTTGAGGACTCGCAACTCTCGGCACACCGGGAAGGAACTTCTTGGCAGGAGCAGCCGCCCTGCGTTCCCACAGAGTGGGCTATCAGGACCTGGGCCCTGACTCCCACTGCAGCCAGAAGGTGCCAAGTCTCAGACCCTTGGCTTGAAATTACAGGGTGTATAAAGGGAATGGGGTCTTGTCCCTTTAATAGTTCCCACAGGGAAAACATCGTAACGTTCTCTTCACTATTTGCAGTGTAGAAGGAGGAAGAAAAGGGAAATCACTTTCCTCAAGCACAGGTGAATGCTTTCGGGCTATAAGCTTTAGGTTTCCTGAGATTTAAAAATCCCTGGAACTCTGCCAGGAGAAGTGACTCCGAATGAAGGAAGTGGGAAGAGGGGAGGCTAGGCCCCAGTCCCCTGCTCCTCTGTGTAGCTGGGTTGTGGCCTTCACAACCATCGGGGGCAGCTTACACCTCCTAGTGGCTCCCCCAGTCACTGGGGACATTCCCACAGAGATGCCGTCTCTGCCTGCTGTCACGGCTCTAGGCCAGGAGGCCAATGGAAGCTGGTGATCAGCTCTCCACACCTTTCTGACCATTGAAGAGGGGGCCACGACAGAGAAGGACAGCGTCTGTCTCACTCTTGGCCTTGATCCTCCGCCACTAGGTGACCTCTCAATTATCAAGGTTCTCAGGTAGTTGTCTTGGAGAAACGGCTGCTGTGGGCACGCCTATCCCAGAAAGATTCAGCTCCTTGTAAATTAAGCAACGGGCAGTCTCATGTGGGTTTGGTTATCAGAAATTATTGTCCAGAATCTGATGAGTTCAAGTGACCAAATGTTTTGGGCCCAGAGTGCCTCAACCCTTACTTACCACAGTCAGCAACACCAAAGTGCCACTTCCTCTAAGGAAGCTACCTAGACCACTTCCTGCCTGGGGTAGATCTCCTCCCCCAGGCTTTCTCAGAACCTTGCACTGCCTCCTTGTAGCACTGATCACCCCAAGATCAAAAATCTCAGAAAAGGTTGTTCTCAAGGTTCTGAACCCTCATCTAGCCTGGGAGTTCCTTGAGGGCAGGTACCACATGTCCCTCATGTTGTGAGCCAGCCTGCGGCACTGTGACCGACACACTGCAAGTCCTCGGTAGATGTTTGCCAACTGAGTAAAGGATGCCTAAGATCCCTGTGCTGGGCTTGGAGGAAGGGAGGGAGGCCTACATTCTGTCCCTCTATTACCCAATCCTGGCCCAGACATTATAAGTCCATGAAGCATCACTAAGACATGGGGCAGAGACCCAAGGGACGTGACTAAAACCTCATGAGTAGGAAGTCCCCCAATTTCAAGTGGCCTGCAACCAGTCCTGATATTTAAAACTACGTTCCACACACTGGCTCCAAGAATTGAGCTTTGTGACTTAATCTGAGAGTACCCAGACTAGCTTACAACTGTCAATGCATTTACTTCCCCTAATTAACAAATTATCAGTACAAGACAGACGGTAAGAGCCTGGGCCCTAGAGGATTGTGGCTCCACCCACAAAAGGAATGTCTCTCGGCCCCAGGAAAGCAAAGCACCCGGCCCTGGTTGTCAGCCTGAATGGCTGGCATGGAGTCTTAGAGGGGACCATCCCAGGAGACTAGCATCCCAGGGATGCTGCTGCGAGCCTTGGCGTGCTCACTGCTTTGGGGTAATGGTTCACCTTTCAGGGGGCATTCTCCCGGTCACACCCAGTTAGGTGGTAGGTAGGAAAGAAAGGTTGGGGAACAGGGTCCTGTGGTCAGGGGGCACAAGAGGAAAGCCAACTGGGGGCTGCTTAATCATGGCAGCTAAAAAGGTTGTAGGACATCTCCAAATACCTTGTTATTTCCTGAGAGGAATGAGGGACCCAGAGAAGACAAGGAACCTTCTCAAGGTCCCCAAGTGAATGAGCCGAGACTCCAAGTCCAGATCTGCCATCTCATTACATCAGTACCCCTACGCCAGCAGACACACAAGGGTTAACTGTTCCTAACAAGGCTGCCCACTGATTGCTGTCCACTGGCAGGAGAACTAGCCCGGCCAGACGGAGACCACAGACAAAATGCAAGGTTTTCTGACAATCTCTTCCCCTCTCCACCCAGTTTCAGGCCCTCATCCTCTAACACCTCTCACTTGATCTGGAGCTGGAGCCAGGTGAGGCTCTCACCAAGCTTCCCTTCTCACATCAGGCCACTTGTGGCAGAGCCTAAACAAATATCTGACAAACCAGTCAGCCACCTGAGCACTGGTCAAGGGCTCGGTGAATAACCATCAACGCAAAAAGCAGCGAAGGGCTGCCCAGAGCACGAACCCAGGAGTGCGACCTGCAGGGCTTCCAAGAGGTAAAAGGCAATGCAGCAACACGGGTTATCCCCAGGAGGGTCTTGCGCTCAGAGCACGGAGGAGTGGCACTGAAGATCGGAAAGGAAGTGGTTTCTGGAGCACGGTAGCTGGAATTCCGCGAACTCACAAGACCGTGCCAGGCAGAGCCGGGGCCACAGGATGGAGTCTCCACACATCCCTCCTACTTGCTCCACCCTCTGTGGTCATCCTGCTTCAGAAAGACAAGTTTGCTGCCCAGACACTTGGGAATGAATTTCATATTAGGAAAATGTAGAGTGAGGAGGCCTGGGAAATCGAGAATACAGCAACGGCCCCCACTGAGCCCTCACTTGTGCCTCGCTATGAACAAGCAGCTTTTCAGACACTCGACTCACCACAATTGTGTGTGGAAACAGCCTTGGAGGCCTGCAGCTAGATGAGCGGTGAGCTGTGGTTCCACCAGCTCTATAGCGTCAAGGGCTCTATTTTGTTACTGTGCTGTCCCCACAGTCCCCAGCCTTGGCAGGGAGGGATGACTGAAGGGGCTCTTAATACCTTCGAAAATATACCTAAAAACTGTGTGCAAGGAACACTCACGTGTAAACGTGGCAGCCGTTCTTCTGTTCAGAGCATGAGCTGCCTTTTCTCCATGTGGCCAGGCCACATCCACAAGGAGATCCACAGGTTATTCACTCATGACCCCTTTGAAAGCAGAAGAATCTCTTCTTCGAGCTGTATCTTCCATGGAAGGGACCAGAAGAGGAGCAGGACTATCTGAAGTGTGACCAGAAGCAACCTCCTTTTATAGGGTTTTACAGGTGGGGACAATGAGACCCAACAAATGAAAGCAATTTCTAGGATCACCTAGAGGCAGCAGCTTGGACCAATGTGTCGAGGCATCTAATGGGGCAAGAAGTCTGCCTGATTGAGAACTAACTGATCACCAAGGCCTGGCTGGGGAGAGTGGTGGCATCTCCGCTCCAGCTCAGCCTGGCCTTGGCCTCCACCGCTGCACAGTAGCTTGGTGCAAATCAGAATGAGATGCGCTCTCCAAGCAGCACGCAGCTTAACAAGCAGCAGGTGAGCCGGAGACCCACCCTCGCTCACGGGGTGCTGCTCTACAGGGGCCGATTTCATGACTATATGAGGCCTGAGTGTGGTAGCCACATACGAGGCTCAACTTTTCTTCAAACTTTCTCTGACTATTGGCTTGCTATCTGTTAATTCGTAAAAAATATTTCTGATATCAAAGGAGGTCATAAACCATCAATCCCACTTTCATACAAGGAAATCGGTTCTCAAAATAAAGAAGGCATGCTGAAAGGTCCACATGTAAGGATAAAGACACCCGTGCTCCAAAATTGTGGGCGAGTGTCACGCTGTCCTTACCACACCCAGAACCACATCTATCTTTGTCTTCTTAAACAGTACGTGTTCCTTGGGAGGCAGAAAAAGGATGGGAGAAGAATATTCAATTGAGTAAGTTCCAGATTTTCCACATCACTCCTGGGCTTGTAAACCTTCATGAGACGAATCTTTAAATCTATTTGCATGTTCTTCACAGGTGTTCACACAGAAGACCAACCTCCGCAGACCTGCTTCTTAGTCTGGATTCCTAAACCTAGTCAGTAATAGGCGCCCAGCTCCCCAAATCAGAAGGTGCCCTGGAAGACCCCTGGATCCCTCCTCCTCCCCAATCTAGAGGCCACCAAGTACCTAGAGTCCCACACTGCACACTTCTCATCCCCTCTTCTTGGGCCCCACTACTAGCCTCTTGGCTTAAATCAATTTCTCAACTGGTCTCTCTCTTCCAGCTTCACTCCTCCCTCCATGCTGTGTCTTACAGAATCTTTCCAAAACCTCTACAGGCTCCTTGTAGCCTTCAGAATAGGCCCGACTTCTATCAAGTCTGCCTCTATTTGGCCCCTGTCCCTCAGCCCCTACCACACACTTCAGCCAGGCCAAACCACACCAGGCTCCCTCATATACCGGCCATGCCACATCTCTATTCTGTGCTCACAAGCCTCTTTCTGCTTGGATGCCCTTTGCAGCACCACTGACTCAGTCTAAAAGGTTATCCAGGCTCTGGCCCTCCAAGCCGGTCAGGAGAGTCTGGAAAGTGCAGGTGGAGGCCAGGCCTTCCTAGGACTCCGCCAAGAAAGCAGGAGTCTATGTGGTCTGGGGACAATCTGGTATGGAAACAAAGTGGGGAGTCCTTCACTCCAAGCCTGTGTCCTCTGACTGGGCCCTGGTCAGACTCCCATCTCCAGCTTCCCCGAGACCTCTGTAGCAGTCACCTATTATGCATCTGTCTCCTGCCCCACACTACCCTCTTAGAAGGAGAGATACCATCACCTTCCGCTGTGTGTCCCAACATCTGGCTGAGTGAGGCCTGGGGTATGGTTTATGGGGTGAAAACCCAGGAGGTACCTCCTTGTGTTCTGCGTACCTATCAGGCTGAGCACCCTGTTGGCTGGGTTCATATAGTCCCGGGGTCCTCTCAAGAAAAGCCAGAACAATTTCTATGGTGTTTGTGTGCAGAGGGATGGGGGTGGGGAGGGAGTGTCAATAACACTACAGGATCTGATTCTTGCTCTAATTTCAGAAACACTGCTTTTGCATACAGCTGGGTCTAGAGGCCTCTCTAATATAAGAAAGGGCAGAAGGGGAGGTGACCCATGATGAGGCCTCATAGGTCAACTCTCTTGGGCAGAGGCTGCCATGGGGGTCACAACAGAGGTTTGACAGGCAGCTTAGGCTCCCTCAACAGTGAACAGGGAATACGGACAGGTTCAGGCCTCCTCTCTGGGTCCACACCTTTTAGGATCACGAACCCCCATAGAACAACCAGGATGACCAAGTTCTGTAGGAGACAGATCCCAAACACTCACCCCATAGCTGCTGCCCTGGGAAAGTGGTCACTGTGCTTTTATACTGTGCATGCTTCGCAGTAAAAGTATTTGCCCCCTTTATTCCCAATATACATAAACCTATTTACAAAGCTTTACCGTCAATCCATACATAAAGTGTTATAGGCTGAATTGCATCTCCCAACATTCATATGTTGAAGTCCTAATCCCTAGTACCTTAAAATGTGGCTGTATTTGGAAATAGTCTAAAAAGACTCTAAAGAGATGATTAAGTTAAAATGAGGCAATTAAGGTGGGCCCTAATCTAATCTGACTGGTGACCTTATAAGAAGAGGAAATTTGGACACAGATATGTACAGAGGGAAGACCAAGTGAAGACTCAGGGGGAAGACAGCCATCTATAAGCCAGAAATGAGACTTCAAAAGAAACCAACCTTCTCAACACCTTGATCTTCATAAATTTCTGTTGAAAAGTCACCCAATCTGTGATACTTTATGGTAGCCCTAGCAAACTAATATAGTAGGTGTAATTTCTCTCTCTCTCTCTCTCTCTCTCTCTCTCTCTCTCTCTCACACACACACACACACACACACACACACACACACACACATAAATAGGCCTTTCTAATATTTTCTTACCACCTCACTTCAGATGCTATCATCAAGCACAGGTGTAAGGAACCTATGGCCTGGTTGGATTTTAGGGTACAGTCCTCACGCTAGAGGAGCTGAGGGGCCTGGTAGCCAGTGAACATCTCCCCTTGTGGGCCTGAGTATTTCTAGAAGGAATTAGAGAAGCCTGGAGGCCCCAGCACCCAGAGGGGTAGGTCTGCCACAGACCAAACCTTGTACTGAACACAGTATAAAAACTCTTGCTAGTGTTTCCCAAACTCACCTGATCCTAAGGTTCCCCAGGGTGCCTCCTCCCTTTGGGGAGTTGTGAGGTGGGGCCCGGAACTTGTTTTTGTTAAGAGAGCCAGGCAATTCTCAGTACCACTAGCTTTGAGAAACCTTAGTCCAGGCCATTCCACACCAGGAGATAAGTTTTGTAGCTGTAGACTGAGCGTGAGTGTGTGATTGAGGGTGTGTGAGTGTGCATGTGTGTATGAGTGTTTGTGTGTGTCTGGACAAGTCGGAGCATCTCTACCAGGCAGAGGGAGGGAGAGAAGCCCGTGCCCCAGCGCTGCGGATGAACCAGCGCTACGGTTCTCTCCCCTGCCCCTGAGCCCCATCCCCAACCTCTGTCCCAACCTCTGCTGCTGAAGGATGCTTGTCTGTCGTATATGTCATTGTCTTAGTCGATCAGTGTTGCGCTCTGCGTTCTTTCTTTGAATCAACAGGCGCGTGGAAGGAATGCCCTCTGCTTTCCTCCGGAGTAACTTTGCAAGAGTCCCAGACGCCCTTGTCTTTCTCCTGGGTGTGGCCCCTCCCGTAACTTTTCTCCCAGGCTCTGGGCCCTTAAAAGAAACCTGGGTTCCTTCACCCAGCGCAGACGACCCAGATGTGGGGACGAGACTGAGGGGCGGGCGGTGAGGGGCACCGACACTGTCCCCAGGGTCTGTGCGCCCGGTGCGGTGGGGGACCCCGTATGCGGGTCGCCGGGCTCCCGCCATCCCTCGGGTCTAAGCATCCCAGCTTCCCAGAGGACTGAGGGTTCCTTCCTTCCGAACCTCCGAGGGTATCCACCCTACCTCCGGCCCCCGCCCGGCCCAGCCCGGCTCACCCAGGCAGGCAGGTGCTGGCCTAGCAGCTCGCGACTGATGAACTGGCGTTCGTTGTCCAGGAATTCGAAGGCGGCTGCCAGGCGCCCGAGCTTCCCGCGGCGGTTTCTGCGCCACCACATCCACAGCAGGGCGCCAAGCAGCAGCCAGGTTATGCTGAGCCCCAGGTAGCCGGCTAGGTAGACAGGCGCCAGGTAGAACAGCACGCGCGCCACGAAGGTGTACAGCTCGGGTAGCAGCTGGCTAGACAGGCGTGCGTCAGGGCCCGGCGCGGGCTGCTTTCCCTGGGCACCGGGGGCACCGGGCACTCCGGGAGCGCAGGGCTCCTCCGCTTGCATCTCGTCGCCGCCGTCTTGCCCTTTCCAAAAGCTTCACTGGCGCTCAGGTCCGCGCGCTCCGACCCGCAGGCACATCTGTCCTCTAAGCGTGAGGAACCGAGCGCCGCGGCGCACCTGCCCTGCGGGACTCACTTGCCCTGCGGGACTCACCCGCGCAGCGCTCGCTCCCCGAGCTCTGGTTTCCCCGCAGCGAACCTGAGCGCCAGGGCAGGCGAGGCTCGGCGGCTGTGACTCTGCTCCCAGCCCGCAGCTCCGGGAGTCTCCGCCCTGGGGAGCTGGCCCCGGCGGAAGAGGGCGGGGTCAGGCTGCGGGGCTGGAGCTTGTCGGGGTCTAAAAATGAACCAGCAAGAGACCGAGTATCTCCACGTTCCGCGCAGGCGTCAGCAGGGAGTGTAGTTGCAACACAAGGGTAGAACCCGGGCTGGACCAGGCGCTGCCTCAGGCGGTTTATGACTCACCGAGGCATGTGGACAAATGGCTCGTCATGGATAAACATCATCTAAAACCTGTTTCCTACACCCAGTCTACAATATACAGTCTAGTGTAGACTTTAGCTGGGCATTCGAGGGCCTCCCAGCCCATGGATGGGCCTAACCCTGCGTCTGAGTCCTCCAAGAGGCTCCTAGATCCCTGCATCGCTGCCCCTCATCTAGCATCTATCTATAAAGTTTAGACCTAGTCCCTAGCTCAACCTGGCCAAGCTCAAGTCCCCTTCTGTGCCTGTAACACCTTCTGCCCTGCACTCTGTGCGGGTTGTTAGTTTGAATCTTCATTCCTTGCATCATCAGACGGGGACTTTTCAGGGGTCAGGCCAGTCCTGCTCATCTCTGAGGGGACCCAGCACCGCAAGTGATGGGGTGCATGACAACAGAAATGATGAGGAAGCCCTGGGGAGCTTGGGGATCAGTTGCGAAGCCCAGGGTTTCTATCTAATCTTTTCTGAATGATCCGAGCGGGTGAAAATTTGAATATCCAAGTTAAGACAGTAAGTCTCCAGAACAGCAAAGAATAAATTTCTGTTGTTTCAAGCCACCCAGTTTGTGGCACTTTGTTTTGGCAGCCCTCAGAAACTAATAAAGTCACCCACTAAGTGCCAGGCACTGTTGTAGGCACAGGAGATTCAGGGGGAACAGAAAAGACAGAATTCCTACTCTCACAGAGCTGACATTCTAGTGGGGGAAGACAGACAACAATCTAAACAAGAAAACAGCAGGGAAGACTACTATGAAGACAATGCAGTAAGTGATGGAAGAGAGAGTGACTGGTGTGGGGTGGAGGGTTGTTTTAGCTAGGGTGATTTGGAAAGGGCTCTCTGGGAGGTCACATGTGAGTTGAGACCTAGGTAAAAACAATTATATGTATAATTTCATCTTTATAAAAACTTAATATCTCATAAAAGCATCTCTCCTTTGTACTGGGTAAGAGCAGGGTCTTTGTAATTTGTTTGTCTGACTTTAAATCTAAACCAAAGCACTTACTGACTCCAAGAAAGGTCCTTAGCATCTCTGCACTTCAGTTTCCTCATCTGTAAAATGGAGATTATAATAATACCTAAATCATAGGGTGGTTATGAGGATTAAATAAGACAGTGTATATAGCCAGATGGGGAAGTAGTCAAGGAAGGCTTTAGTTTTGTTTGTATTGTTTGAATTTTTACTGCAAGAATGTATTTGTGAATTACCTGTATAATTAAAAAATGTTCATTGTGATAAAATATATATAACGTGATACTTTCTCAGTCATTTAAAGTGCACAGTTTAGTGGTATTAAGTACATTTGTATTGCTGTGCAACCATCACACCATCCATCTCCAGAAGTCTTTTTATCTTGCAAAACTGAAACTCTGTACCCATTAAACAATAATTCCCCATTCCACCTTCCCCACTGCCCCTGCCCATCACCCTTCTACTTGCTGTCTCTATAAGTCTGACTACTTTACGGATCACATATAAGTAGACCCATACAATATTTGCTTTTGTAACTAGTTTATTTCACTTAGCATAATGTCCCCAAGATTTATCCACATTATAGCATGTGTAAAAATGTCCTTCCTTTTTAAAGCTGAATAATATTCCATTGTATGTACAGATCACATTTTGCTTATCCATTCATCTGTCAATAGACACTTGGATTGTTTCTGCCTTTTGGATTTTGTGAATGTTGTGATGAATATAGGTGTACAAATATCTTTCTGAGACTGCTTTCAATTTTGGGGTGTATATATCCAGAAGTGGCATTTCTGGATTATATGGAGCTCTATGTTTAATTTTTTGAGGAACCACCATACTGTTTTCCGTAGTAGATGCTCCACTCGACACTCCCACCAATAATGCATAAGGGTCTCAATTTCTCCACCAATATTTGTTATTTTGGGGGGCTTTTTTTTTTTTATATAGTAGCCATCCTAATGTGTGTGAAGTGGTATCTCATTGTGGTTTTGACTTGCATTTCTCTGATGATTAGTAATGTTGAGCATCTTTTCATATGCTTGTTGGTGATTTGTATATCATCATTTAAAAAAACACAAAAAACATGGTGACTATAGTTAAAAAACAAAACCAAAAACAAAAAAGACCAAAAAACACACACCTGGATTGTATATTGAAATCTGATGAGAGTAGACTTTAAAAGTTTCCACCACAAACGCACACACAAAATTGTAACTGTGTGAGGTGACAGATGTGTTAACTAACCTTACTTTGATAATCATTTCACAATAAATGCATCTATCAATCATTACAATGCATTCCTTAAGGTTATGCAATGTTACATGTCAAATATATCTCAATAAAGCTAGAAAAAAATTAAAACTAAAAACAATATTTGCTGTACAACCTTCTACAAACCCTATTCCCACTCTGGACCTTAGCAAACTCTTGGGTCAAATGAAGGGCTTAACTAGAGTATCTTGTCCTGCTAAGGGGCTGCTATTCTCTCAAGCTTAGTCTTAGCAGGCTTAATGTTTGTGAAGGAACACACACATAAATGAATACATGAATGTGTTTGAGCCAAGAAGGAGATGATCCTTAAAGTATCTGATAAAAAGTTACACAGAGAGATGCAAACCCACAGGCTGCTTAGCCTATAATCTTTTCAGGCCAGGCCTGAAACTTATGCAACAATTAAATTTGACAGCATTTATGGAGCACTGTTTGGGGTACTGGAGTGGGACAGGTGCAGAGACTGTGCCTAAGAAATCAATTATTTTACACTCTCATCAAAAAATGTTGTAGAGATAGATATATGTGTGATAAAAGTGGTGGGCAGCAGAAAGATTTCAAGAGTAGGAGGGTGGGGCATGTCCCTACAATGTTCTTCATGATTTCACCCCGCCTTCCACTCCAAGATCACCTCCTGATGGATCCAGCCTGTGCCTGTGCTTCCAGTGCCACCACACATCCTACACACTCTCATTGCCTAAGACCTATGGGTCTTAGCTATTCTGGGTCCAGGTGGAGCTCCTGGGCCCATCGATCTGGGCACATCCGTCAGGGCACAGAAGCATAGCTGTGGCTACCATCTCAGAGGGTCAGGCTCTACTTGCTTCTCTCCTTCTCCAGCCTGGTGTAGGGGAAGAGGCTAGGGGAGTGACCACCTTGTTAGGGCCTCAGCAGGGCCTCTCTCAGACGCCTACCATGAGCAGGGTCTGTGATCTCATATCCCTCCACCTGCCCACAGGTGTGTAGTTCTATAGGGCAAAAAGGCCGAGGTTTGGGGAATCCTGCCTCTCCCCTTCCTTTAGTACTCTTCCTGCCTGGACCCCTCTTCTCTATCTCGTTGCTTCATCTTCCACTCTTGCAATTCTTGATACACACAAACTAGTACTTTATTTACCTAAAGTAAATGAGACCAAAGATGTCTTTTTTATTGTTTAAAAATATGCCTAACATAAAATTTACCATTTTAACTATTTTTAAGTACACAGTTCAGCTGCATTCAGTACTTTCGCATTGTTGTGCAACCATCACCATCATCCATCTCCACAATGTTTCATCATCCCAAACTGAAACTGTATACCCATTAAACAATAACTCCCCATTCCCCTCCCCCCAGTCCCTGGCAGCCACTGTTTTATTTTCTGTCTCTCGATTTGACTATTCTAGGTACTTTAAATAAAGGGAATATTTGTCCTTTTATGTCTGGCTTATTTCATTTAACAAAATGTCTTCAATGTCTGCCCATGTTGTAGCATGCGTCAGAATTTCCTTTCTTTCTAAGGCTAAATAACATTCCATTATATGTATATACCACATTAGTTTATCCATTCATCTATTGATGGACTCTTGGGTTGTTTCTATCTTTTGGATTTCTGTTTAAGTCCCTGCTTTCAATTCTTTTGGCTATATACCTGAAATGAAATTACTGAATCATATAGTAATTCTATGTTTAATTTTTGAGAAAACATCATAATGTTTCTCATCTGTTTGTTAAATTTATTTTATTCGAGTTCATGAAATCACAAAGGTAATTCATGTTTGATTTAACAAATAATAGAAAGGTGTATGAAGAATAAGTTTAAAATTATGCACACATGCGTGATCAGTGTTATTCATTTAGTTTATACCCTTCCTCACCTCTCTCTCTCTGTTTGTACAAAGGCATACAAGCAGAGCTAGTTTTAGTTTTGGTTCCTCTTCCCCCGACCTTTTTTGTCCAAACATGGGATAATAGAAACTCAAAAGCTCTCCAATATCACTCTGAAAAAAAAACTCTATTATTTGATTATTATTAAGTCATATTATATGTATTAATTACTGAAATTATTTTATAGTTGGCTGTTAAAACAGAGAGATCAAAATAACATTTGTGTGCTCATTAAAATGGTAGAAGAATGTGGAGAAAGAAACAACCACTAAAACTGTTGGAAAATGACTAAAAAAAAAAAAAAACAGAAAAAAAGATCAGAACTCGTAATAGTCTTCTAGGTAGCTCATCACCCATAGTATGTTACTCTACAGATGCCAAATGAATTTTTAAGGTCTAAGGTTTTTTTTCTGTAAAAGTAAAAGTAGAGATAAGAACTGTCATTCAAATTATGAAATTAAATCTCACCCAACACATAGTCCAGAAAAATGCCAGGAAAAGTAAGAATAGGTCTCACTTTTAGTGGAAGAAAGATGGCACAGTGACTACTGCCGTGAGACTTTTTTGATTTCTCCTTTGAATTCACCAGCATCCACCCTCTTGTGTGGATGGTCTCTCCCCATCTCTGGGAAGAGAGTCTCTAAGGCCCGCATTCTCTTATTTCGTTCACACTTGTCTGCCACTTCTACCACCCAGTAAACCATACCTGGCCTAAGCAAACCCCTGATGAACCTCATTACTTAAGAATGAGTAAATCTCTTCATAAAAGTTTTGTTTTGTCTTTCCGAAAGCATATGTAGATATGCTTTTTACATAAGATAAGACAAGATGTGTTATTTTAGAGTCTATAATTAGACCTGTCTTAAATGTGTTGATAATTTTCTTTTAGGCCATACTATAATAAAGAGAACTGCATCTGTCATTCCTTCACTGAGAAGAGTAGGTTGCTGGGATATATTAGGTTTTTCATGCCTATTGTGGTAGAGGATTGTTTAATATTTGCCAGTAATGCAAATTCTGACTGTAACATGCTAAAAATGAGTTAGACCTTTTTAATGTGGAAACACAATCTGAAAGTTTTGATATTATTTTTATTTGACTTTTGCCCCATATCCTTTCTTTTATCTTGTAAACTCAGAAAAATAGACTCTTCTCATTTTCCAAAAAGAGGTCTGCCTCCTCCCATCTGGTGTCTAATTCTCCTCCAGATTTCCCACCTTTGTCTTTGACTCCTTTGTTCGTTCATTCAACAAGTATTCATTCAGGGCCTTCTACGTGCCAGGCACTAAATTTTAAAATGTGTTGGCATTGAGGTGTTTATAATAGTCTTTTTTTTTTTCTTCAAATGTCTGTAGTATCTGTAGAGAATTCTTTTAAGTTCTTGGTATAGGTACCTTGTGCTTTGTTCTTTGTCCCCTTTATCAATCAATCTTGCTAAGGGTTTATAAGCTTTATCAATCTTTTCAAATAACCACCTTTTGGCTTCAATTATTTTCTCTATTGTATGTCTACTTTCAATGATTTTGCTTCTATCTTTATTTCCTTTCTTTTACTTTTGTGAGGGGTTTACTTTGCTGTTATTTTTTTTCTTTTAGTTACCTTTTCGAGATAGAAATTAAGATAATTAATTTTCAACCCCTTTTCTCTCATAATGTATACCTTTAGAGCTATTTCTAAGCATAGCTATTACCGAATCCTACAAGTTTTTAAAATAGCTAATTGCTAACATTTATTCAGACTACACTGTGTGTACAGCACTGTATTAAAAGCTTACAAATATTCTCTTTTTAAATATTTATTTTTATTAAATATAATTTTTATATAGTAAAATACACCAATCTTAAAGGTGCAATTCAATCAATTTCTACCAATTATACATCTGTGCCATCACCAGATCCAGGTACAAAACATCTTTATTAATCCAGGAATTTTCCTCATACGTTTTCCCAGTTAACATCCATGTCCAGAGGGAAACAACTACTCTTCTGATTTCTATATCCATTGATCAGAAGCATCTGTTCTTGAACTTCATGTAAGTTAAATCCAACAGTAATCCAACAGTATGCATACTTCCACGTCTGGCTTTTTTGTTTAATTTAATGTTTTTGGTATTTATCTGTTTGGTTGTATGTTTGAGATTTTTAAAATTGCTATGTCGAATTCCATTGTATGAATATGCTACGATTTGTTGATGCATTCTCCTGAAGACAGAAATTTATATATTTTTTTCTAGTTTTGGGCTATTATAAATAAAACTGATATGAAAAATTTGGCACATATTGTTAAATGGGCATATGCTCCCTTGGTCTTGTGTGAAATTGCTTGGTCATGAGATACTTTTTAGTTTTAGTAGATACTGTCACTGTAATTAGTTTTAATGTTTTTCTCATTTCCTGACATATTTATAATTGACAGTAAGGGAATTAAGCTTTTGTCAAACATTTTGAAAGGTCAGGGAACAATCATTATTTTCCCTATTGATTACTAATCTTATTAAGATCACTTTGAACAGTTTCAACTTGTCCTATACTACTGAACAAAGTGAGAACTGCCTGTATATATGTCACAACATAATCATGAGTGATAGCCCATCACTTTTGCCATCTTGTATTGGCTAGAAGCAAGTCACTGACCTCACCCATATTCATGGTTGCAGGGAGGGCAGGATTATACAGGACTTAACAGAGGGCAGAGATCTTGGAGCCATCTTAGATTCTGCCCACAACATCTTAAAAATATTGAGTTTTCCAACCCATGAACATGTTATACCCCTTCATTTATAGTTTGTGGCTTATTATTTTGTTTTAGATGTTTGTAGCTTTCAGAACAGAGCACTTGCACAAATCTTATAAAACTCAGTCTTAGGTTTTTAATATTTTTGATGGTATGGTACAATTTAATGTTATTTAAATTGTATTTAAATTTTATTTTCCAGTACTTTGTGGCTAGCATATAGAAATCCAATTGATTTTTGTGTATTGACTTTGTATTCACAAACTTAGGAGTTTGCTTGTAGACTCTTCTGGAAATTCCAAAAATACAATCATGTTGTCTGCCAATAGTGCATTTTAATTTCTTCATTTTCAATTTGTATATCTTTTGTTTCTTTCCATTGCCTTTTTAGAATGGCCAGGACCTCTGGTACAATGTTGAACAGACTCCAAGAGAGAAATCCTTGTCTTGTTCCTTATCTCGGAGGGAAAGTATTCAATATTTTATCATTATGTATAAGTTAGGTGTAATTTTAAAGAGATATCCTTTACCAGATTAAAGAACTTCCCCTTTTATATTAGTTTGCTGAGTTTGATTAAATGCTTTTTCTGAATCTGTAGAGATGATGATATAGTTTTTCTCCTTCTGTTAATGCAGTGAATTATGGTGATTAATTTATAGATGTATAATTGACCCTGAATGCCTGGGATAAAACCCACCTGGTCATAGGTATTATCATTTTAATTTATTAGTGTATTTGGTTTGCTAATATTTTGCTTAGAAATTTTGCATCTCTGTTCATGAGGGATGTTGTTCTGAAATGTTCTGTTCTTGTACTTTTCTTTCCTTGCCAGTTTTTGATATCAGAATTATGCTGGCCTCTTAATTGAACTGAGAGGTTTTCTTTTTCCTCTGTGCTTTGAAAGAGTTTGTGTATGGTATGTATTGTTCCTTTGATGTTTGGTTGAATTTACCAATGGAATCATCTGAACCTAGAGTTTTCTTTGTGGGAAGGTTCTTAATTAATTATCTTATTTCATTAACATCCATGACTATTCAGATGTTTTATTTATTCTTATGTCAGGTTTATGTTCAATATGTTATAGTTTCCTTATTTGTTCAGTTAAAAATTATTCTATTTTCTATTGTGATTTCCACTTTGATCTATTCATTATTTACAAGTTTCTGTTTCATTTTTAAAGAGTTGGGGATTGTTCAGTTTGTTTGTTATTCATTCTTATTTAATTCAGTTGTGGTTAGAGAATATATTTTGTATGATTTCAATTCACAGAAATGTGTTGAGTCTTGTTTTAGGCCCAGCAAATAGTCTATCTTGGTTCCATGTATGCTTGAAAAGCAGGTATATTCTGTAGTTGTTTTGTACAACATTTTATGTGTCTTTTAGATCAAGAAGGTTGATAGTATTGTTCAGAACTTCCATATTGTCACAACTTTTTTTTACTCTAGCTATTCTATAAGTTACTAAGAGGAGAGTTAAAATCTCCAACTGTGATTGTTGGTTTGTCTACTTCTTTTATTTCTGTCAAATATTGTTTCATTTATTTTGAAGCTCTGATATTAGGTTTGCAGACATTAATTATATCTTCCTAATGAATTTATCATTTTATTATTATAAAATGTCCGTTTATCTCTGGTAGTTCTTCTTGTCTTGAAGTCTATTTTGCCTGATATGAATATAATAACTCCAGCTTTCTTGTTCTTACTGTTTATATGACAATATCTCTTTCCATCCTTTACTTTCAACTTATCTGTGTCTTATATTTAAGTGTGTCTCATATATATATAATTGGGTCATTTTAAAAAAACCAGTCAGACAATCTCTGTCTTTAATTGTAATGTTTAGCCCTTTTGTATTTAATGTAATAACTGGTATATTTGGGTTTACGTCTACGGTATTGCTCTTCATATTCAATTTACTTAATCTGGTATTTGTTTCCTTTTTCTCCTTCTACCATTAAAAAAATTAAGCGAAGTGAGAATCGACGATTCTTCAATCACAATTGGAAGTTTTAAGACTTCTCTCTCAGAAATTGATAGACCTAGACATAAAATCAGCAAAGAGTTAGAAGATCTCAACACTATCACACTTCGACTTAATTGATATTTTAGGACACTGCATCATAAAATGGCCAACTACATACTTTTCAAGTGTACATGATACACCATATGCTAACCCATAAAATTAAAAGGAATGAAATTCTACAGAGTATATTCTTCAAACACAATGGGGTTAAATTAGAGCTCAATAACAATAACTAGAAAAACCTGAAATATTTGGAAGTTAAACAATATGCTTCTATATAATCCATGGGTCAAAGAAAAATTCACAAGAGAAATTGGAGAACATTTTAATTTAATGACAAAGAAAAATACAACACATCGAATTTTGTGAGATTCAGCTAAAGCAATGCTAAGAGGAAAATTTATAGCTTTAAATGCTTATATTAGAAAGAGGAAAAATTTAAAGCCAACGATCTGTGTCTCTACTGCAAGAAACTGGTAAAAGACGTGCAAATTAAACCTAGAGTAGGAAAAAGGAAGGAAATCGTAAAGACAAGAGCAATAGTTGATGAAATAGAACAGGCCAACAACAGTGAAAAATCAATGAAACCAAATAGATTCTTTGAAAATATCATTAAAATTAACAAGCTTTTACCTAAACTGACCAAGGAAAAAAAGAAAGAAGACAAAATATCAGGAACAAAGAAGGAAGATCACTGTAATCTCAATAGATATGAGACTAGAATATTATAAACAACTTTATGCCAAAAAATTGGACAACTTGGATGAAACGGACAAATTTCAAAGACAAAAACTACCAAAATAGCCCAAGAGGAAACAGAAAATTTGGATGGCCCTATATTTTTATGATTTCAAAAATTGAATTTGTAATTTAAAACTTCCCACAAAGGAAGCTCCAGGCCGGGAAGATTTCACTCATGGATTCTATGAAACATTGTAAAAGAAAATAGCAAATCTATATAAACTCTTTTTTAAAAATAGGAAGTATGAACACTTCCCAATTCATTTTACAAAGCCAGTAGTATCTTAATACCAAAGCCAGATTAAGACAAAAAAAAGTGAACTACACACCAATATTTCTCATGAATGTAGAAGCAAATTTAAGTCAAATTTAATAACTGTGTGTATCTATGTATGAATTTCTAACCTTCTCTCTGTAAATATGTATAAAGATACCTGGAATGCTGTTTACCTAATATTAATGATGATGGTTTCTGGTTGGTGGTTTAAAAAAACTTCATTGTTACACTTTTCTGCATTGTTTGCATTCTTTTTAACAAACATGTATCATGCAGCAGAATAATTACTCTTTAAAAAAAACTCGGTTAAGCAAATGTGCCAACTTATTAGTTCTAGGTGATGGCAATATAAATGCCTTTTGTTTTTCTGTATATTTTTCTAAATATTTAAAAATAGATGTTAGTTGTTGGTTTGGGGTACACAGTCTTTAAATTTTTAGGTGCTCTCTTTCTAATTCTATTTTATCCAGTGTTTTCTATTGGGAATGTGAACTGAATTTTATCAAAGGTTTACAGATCTAACCACATGATTTTTAAATTATCCTACTACAGAGTCATATTTGCATTTTTAGTGGAACCACTTTATTGCACAGATGTCTACTCAGTAAGGTGCAAGCAGAAAGCAAACTAATCTCACTGCCTTTCAATCCCACTTGCTGGGTATGCTCTTCCTTGTTCTGGATGATATCTTGGACAGCTTTCAGCTTTTATGATTGTTTTTGGTCTAAGAACAGTTTTATATTAGTAATAGAAAAGCCCTATTCGATCTAATATTTAAACTCCAACCTTTCATCTAATTTAAATTTCTCCTCTCCTTTGGCTCTGCCTCCCACTGAGAAATCTGTAGTGGGAAGATGGCCTTCACCTCTTTCCTAAGTGCTGTTTTGGGAGCAATATTAATTAGAATTCTCCAGAGAAACAGAACCAATAGGATATATATTAATTTATTGTAAGGAGTTGGCTTACATGATTACGAGAAGTTGCACCATTGGGATCTGCAAGCTGGAGCCCCAGAAGGCTGGTGGTATAATTCGGTGTGGGGCCAAAGGTCTGAGAACCAAGAGGACCCATGGTGTAACTCGGCCCGGCAGACAGAGTGAATTCTCCCTTCCCCTGCCTTTTTGTTCTATTCAGAACCTCAGTGGGTTGGACAATTCCCACCCACATTAGGGCGGGTGGTCCTCTTTAGTCAGTATACCATTCAAGAGCTAATCTCATCCAGAAGCACTCTCAAAGACACACCCAGAATAATGTAATGAACCAAGTATCTGGGCACCTTGTGGCTCAGTCAAACTGACACAAAATTAACCATCACAAAGACCCTCTGGGAGAGAACAGAGATGAGGAGCAGGAGGGTCCCAATAGTTTGGTACACTGTTGCCTGGTGCCTGTTGCACTTACAGTTACTGAGGCGGGCCTTACTCCCCCAACACTGAGGCTCTCTCATCTAGAAAGCCTTTGACTCAGGCAACGCCTCCTCAATTTCAGTGTTGACTTCTCCCCAGTCCCCTGGCTGTGTTTTTGCCCTGTGTGGAGAGTCTCCACTAAACACTGCTCCCTTATACAGAGTTCATCTCTGGCTCACAGGAAATAGGAACGTGCCATTGCTGAAGCTGAAGGCTGGAAATTCAAGCCTCTCTAAAGATAATCCTCACCTATAATCTGCTACCAGACAAGGGCAGCTCCAGCCACAGCCTCTGACCTCGACTCTTAATTGGTTCCTATATCCCTCAGGTTTCAGGAGACATTCTTTTGACTTGAGGTAGAAGGCCAGGTGTGTGTGTATGTGTGTGTGTGGGTGGGGGAGGCATGTATGTTCATCAATAACACTTTCCAACTTAAGATAAGAAACCTCATGGTCTGGAGAGTTCTAATGGGCTGCCAGAGGTCAGGTGTCTCCTTCAAGAAAGGGATGTGCTTGACTACCCCATTCTTGGCCTGTGGAGCTTCTGCCAAAACTCAGACATCAGGAAGTGCTGCTTTTAGTATCCCTTACACTGGAATAATCCTCCTGATCATGGTATAGTGTTCTTCTTGTACACTGCCAGATTTATTAGTATGTTTTTAATATTTGCATCTATTTTCATATGTGAAATTTCTCATTTAATTTTTCTACTTGCTTTATCAGACTTTGATACAAAGGTATTTCTATCTTTATAAAATGACTGAGGGATTTTCTCTATAGTTTTGTGAAGTTTGAAAAACAAGGGAATCGTTTAATTTGGAAATTTAACTAAAATTTAGCTATAAACAATCTTGGCATGGTGCTTTATAAAAAAGTGATAAATCTTTAAAAACTTTTCCAAGTTTTTCTATTATTATTGAACTGTTCAAGTTTTCTACCTTTTTCTGGATCATATTTAGCAATATAAACTGTGTTGGAAAAATCATCCATTTTCTTTCCAGGCTTTCACATTTATTGCCATAAAGTAGCACATGATGTTTTTATCTTAGTTTCCTAGGGCTGTTGTAATTACCGCAAACTGGGTGGCTTAAAACAACAGAAATTTATTCTCTCATAGTTCTGGAGGACAGAGGTCCAAAATGAAGGTGTTGACAGAATTAGTTTCTTCTAAAGCCTCTGAGGGAGAGCCCATTCCATGCCTCTCACCTCGCTTCTGATGGCTGCCGGCAATCTTCGGCGTTCCTTGGCCTGTAGATGGAACACTCCAATCTCTGCCTCCATCATCACCTGCTTTCCCTCTGTGTGTCTCTGATCTAGTCTCCTCCCAATGTCTAGTGTCCTTATAACAGAGAGGATAATCCAGGATAATCACATCATAAGATCTTTAATTTAATTATACCTGAAAAGACCCTAATTCCAAATAAAGTCACATTCTGGTACTGGAGGTTAAAATTTGGGCATATCTTTTTGGGACTACTATTCAACCCACTATATTTCTATTCATAGAATCATAAGAATTGGGTTGAGGGTTTCTAAGAAACATGCAAGTTTATTTGTAATTAGCAAATATATATATATATATATATATTTTTTTTTTTTTTTTTTTTCTGGCAGTATCATTGAGAGCCTTGTTTACATGATGCCACCAGCCCCATTTCCCAAGAAATAAGTCTGTCTTTCCACTCTCACCACATGTGTTGGAGTGAAATGCAAGTTCTCCCCACTGGCAATGCTGAGTTCTATGAAGTTCGTCTTTTGGAGGTGACCAGGAGGGAAAGGAATGAACTGTTTACACTTTCTGCCAAAAGTTTATAATCTATTTGAGATTGTGAGCTTCCAAAAGAATGGGTCTGTACCTCTCACTCCTCCAGGAACCATGCAGCTCTCATCCTAGGCCTGTACTTCCCCAGGGCAGGGGCTCTCATTAACAATAGGGGGTGGGAGGAGGAGGTGAGAGCATTGGCTTGCACCTCCTTCTCTTTCGCATTATAATAGGGCCACCTCAATGTTTCAGTGCAACCCTTTACCGCAGAGGAGAAAAATAGCATAGCTGTTGAAAACAGGAGAGATCATGAAATCTGATCATCTGTGAAGTTGGCTGTCACAAGTCAGAGCTCTATTTGCTAAGCAACTGTAATGAAAACATTAACACATTTTCATCAAGATAAAACTAAAACCACAATAGCTTTGAACACCATCATATGGGAGAATACCTATCACAACTATGTCAGATGACATACCACATAACCCACCAACCACATCACTGGCATAACATTTCAGCTCTTTGGAAGTGATGAATCAGACTTACAGGAGCACTGCAGAGAGATTTGGCGATGTCTGCGGAGAGGGATCCTGCAGCCACAGAAGAGGGGAGAGTGCAGGCCAGTGCCTCTCAAACTTCTCAGTGTAGCAGAATTACCTGGAGGGCTTGTTAATGGCAGACTGCTGGCTCCAAACTCAGAGTTTCTGATTCAGTGGGCCTGGGGTGGGGAGAATTTGCATTTCTTATGAGTTCCCAGGTGATGTGTAGTAACTGTCCTGAGACCATGCCTTGAGAACCACTAGCCCTACGATGTGGGGCTTTGGAATCTGCCCTGTTAAAGGCTCCATCTGTGCTTGAGACAGGAGGTCCTCACACAGCATTTTGTGAAATGCTGGCTGCAGAGTAAACAAGACAGAGGTCAGGGCCTTGGTGGCAGTGCTGAGACTGTGAATGTATATGAAGCCCTGTGAGAACTGAGCCAAGAAGAGCCTGTGTGAAACTCCTTCTTGGGGGGCCCACATTTCCTTGAATCTACCTGGGAAGCTTAAAGCAGACAGAGCAATCAAACCCCAGAAGTCATTGGAAGTCA
>NW_011889424.1:13253-34641 GCF_000151845.1 Pteropus vampyrus | reverse complement strand
CATCAGACGCAATAAGTAGGTTGAAAGCTCTGGGCACTTGCCATGACTGCCATGCAGGCCAGGGGGCTCCATTCACACAAATGCCTCAGTAGTGCCCTCAGGGCCGGGCGGCTCCCTAACTCTGCCGGCACAGAGGGAGCCTTCCAAAGGTGGCATTTCAGCTCTTTGCCTAACAAAGAGAGGCATCTCTGTCAATAAAGCCCTTCTCCTTCTCTAACCTTTGATATCATGCCCCTCAGAGACAGTATGTATCGCGTCTGAAAAGCTTCCTTGCAGAGGTGAGTAATAAGAAGGGAAAGGAATTACCGCTTGAGGTTCAGACAGAGGAAAATTGGTCCTTAGTGGACGCAGGAAGCAGCAGTGGCCAGAAAGCCTGGCTGGGTGACCCTTAGGACATAGAGCACCCCTTACCACCTCGAGACCACCCAGTGCAAAACAAAGGGCCTGTCTTTTCCTTGGCTCCTACCTTGTCATGCTAAGTTGCGGGGCAGTGGGCGATTTTGGCTCAGCAGGTTGAGCGGGTTGTGGGAGGAGTGTAGTGAGAGCAAACAGGGATCTCTTTGGCCGCAGAGGCCAGACTGAAAGGAGGGTTTATAGAAGGGCTGATGCTATGAGGCGCTGAACCTGGGCTGGGAAAGGAGATGGCAGTCAGGCCGAGCGTGTCGTGGCTTTGCACCCTGTCCTTAGGAAGTTTGTGACAGAAGCCTCGAACTTGGCATGGGGGAAGAGTACTGACTGAGAGGGGGAGCCTGGAGTTTTGGAGTAGCCTCATCCCCAGCTTATAGCTTTGTAAACGGAATCCTCCCTGGAACTCTGCGGTCAACAAAGAGATTGCACTCCAGCCACAAGCTTTTTGATGAGGACAGAATATACAATTGAGTAGTATTGAGACAACTAACATAACACAAAGCTAAAACCTATTTCACACCTAACTCCGGAATAAATTTCCAATGGATTAATGTTTACATAATAATAGCCAACAATGACAGAACATCTACTATGTCTATGTGATTGTTCCTAGAACTTTCCATGAATCAGCATATTTAATCTTTGCTATAATGGTAGGAAGTATGGACAATTTCATTTTATTATTTAATGACTAGGAAGTTATCTGAAAACAAAAGGTCCATATAAAGGTATTAGGAAAAAAATATTTAGATGAGAAAAGATCCTGTTAGCATTACACCAAAGACAAAAACCATAAAGGAGAAAATGATAGCACTGAACATTTAAATAAAAAAAAGTCTATAAATTAAAAAAATAAATCATAAATAAAATTAAAAGAGAAATTACATACTAGGGGAAAATCGTGCAATAAATACAACATATAAGTGGTTAGTAAACTTAATACATAAAAGCTAATAAATAAAAAAATGAAATCTCCAATAGAAAATTGAAGAGACAGTATAGCCAATCTATAAGGAACAAAACCTGACAAATCATAAAATGTCTCATCTTATTGGTGATTAAAGAAATGAAAATAAAATAGAAGTCGGATGCCATTTTCTTCACATTTCCACTAAGTAAAGATTTCAAAAAAGATGATAACATCCAGGGATGATGAAAGTGCAGGAAATGAATAATTCTTATGCTGGGTCACACATCTGCTCCTAATAGCTGGGTAATACTCCATTTTATGGGTGTAACATTATTTATTTAATCATTCCCCCATTATAGTTCACTTAGATCATTTCCAGTTTTTTTTGTCTTATCTTTGCAAAGATAAGCTTCATTCACTGTTCTTGGCATCTTTGGTGATTTCTGTAGAAGAGGGTATCAGAAGTGGAATTTTTAAGATAGAGGATTTTAAACCTCTTGATGCCCAATGCCGCCAACTCGTTTGCCATGCAGATTAACTCTGTTTCGATTGACAGGGGGAGCGAGGTAAGAGCAGAGCTCAGAGTAGCCCCTGGAACCCAGGAGAAGAGAGGACAATGGGTGGAGTCAGTAGACTATGGAGGCTGCTTTTCAGGTGAAGAGCACTGGGCCCTGGGGGTGAGGAAGACGGGGGAGAGGTGGGAGGGCAGGGACTGTGGCAAAAGGATGGGGTGCAGGGCAGAGACTTTCAGGCTGGAAATCCAAGGGGTAGTGGCGGTGGGGTGATGCTAAGCCTCCTAGCTGATGCTCTGCCCAGGGCCGGCCCCACAAGGGAGGCCGAGGGGACCCTGCAGGACAGGTTGGCTTGGGCTGGCATCCTAGTGCCCCAGTGACCGGGGCTGCGTGTTTGGGCAAGTCGCCCAGCTCCTCCAAGCCTTGAGTGAGGTGACCTATGCAAAGACAATGACAGTTCAATCAGTGGTGTCTGACTTCACTAGTAGGCACTCCCGAAGCATTTACTGATGAGATTTTTGGGATCTTGGCTAACGTTTAAATAGGGATTCTATGTGCCATCCGTTCTTCTGAAAGTATATTATTGAATTCAAACCTAACAATAGCCTAATAGCCTTAAAAGTACAATTATTATCATCAAACCAATGTGACAAATAAGGAAATCAAGGCATAGAGAGGTCGGGCAATTTGTCAAGGTCATCGGCCACAGCATAGCTGGGCTAGACCTGGTGACCCTTGTTTGCGCCATTGCCCCACATGACTTCTGTTCACCCCAAATACCAGATTCTTAGTAAAGCCAACCATAAAGATGGAGCAAAAAGTATGGACAAATTTTTTTTTTTTTTTGGTGGGGTCAGGGGATTGTTATAGTAACAAAAAACAGTTTTAGTGCCCTACATCGAGGGCTCCTTCAGGCCACCTTACAAGGAAGTAGGGCCAAGGTGGGGTCCCTGACCGCGGAGTGTGCCCCAAGACTAGAGGCCAGAGGCCCGCGGAATGCACGTGAGGCCTCTGGGGTCTCACCCACTGTGCTAACTGCTGGGCTGGCCTGGCCTTGCTCACAAAGAGGCTGGAAGAAAGCAGCAGGTGGACAGGACTGGGGGCTTTGCCCTGGGAGGAGGCCCAGTGCAGAAGCTCCAGAAAGTGACAGGGAGCTAGGTTCAAAACGCTGCTGCTGAGTCACAGGGGAAGTTGATTTGCATTCAGCTCACTGAGGAGGAGGGAAGGAGGAGAGGGTGTGGGAGAGGCACTGAAAGATTTTCCTCAAACAAGTTAAAATGAGAAAGGGTAGGGTAGCAGGCTGGGATGAGCTTGTGCTCAGTGTGGTGGGGGTGGTGACAAACTGAGCATCGGCTTCGGAGCCAGATAGAACTGGGTGCAAGTGTGGGCTCAGTCACTCCCATCTGTCCCTGGACTTTGGTTTTCCTTTGTATAAAACAAGCACCATATCACCTACCCCATGGGGGGCCTGCCCACAAGGATTAAATGAGATAATATGTATAAATAGCATAGTGCCTGGCTTACAGTAAGGACTCAGCAAAACGTTCGCTGGTCACTAGTATTGCTGTGCATTTACTCTGTGCTCCGTGCCAAGCCCTCAGCTGAATGTGTAATGTAGATTAGCTAATTCAGAGTCCACACAGTGTGGTACCAGACCAGCAGCATCACGTCTCCTCGAAGTTGAGAGAAGTGCAAATTCTCGGGCCCTATCCCAGACCTGCCAAATCAGAACATCCTCCAGTTTCAACCAGCCTCCCAGGTGATTATGATGTTTGAAAACCACCACCTAATTGATGTGATTAGTACTGTTATAGAACAAGGTGACATTTTTTATTCTTACTAGTTGGGGGACCAACCATCCTGGTTTGCCCAGCACTGTCCGGGTGTCCCAAATCCCAGGAAACCCCTCAGTCTGAGGTAAACTGAAAACTTTGGTCACCCTAGTAATAGCTGGAACCATACATCAGCTTAGAAAGGGATCATGGGATTGTGGCCGAGGAAAGCAAACCAGCCGAGGGTGAGAGAAGCTGCAGGGGAGCAGTGAGGGTTGGTGGAGGCTCTAGTGTGGCCTGGGGTGAAGGCCCATTGAGAGGCCCCGGCTGCAGAGGGGCCATCCCTGGGACCTCCAAGTCCTCAGCAAAGCTCGAGGATGGTTACTGAGAGTGGGCTTTGTGGAAACTGAGACAGGAGCTGAACCTGAGTAGCGAGGCCGTGGAACAAAGACAGAAATGGAAGTCACTGCGAGAACCTGCCCCCCAGGAATGGTCTGAAGCCTGCAGCTGGTCTCGGGACTGCCACAGGCCATGGGGCTGGGGACAGAGGAGGGTAGTAGGAGCCCATCTGGCTTAGATTTTAAGGCATGGAGGCCCCTGCTGATATCCGTAGTAATTATTAAATTCATTTAATAAACATTGTTAACTTTGTATCACCAGGCCCTCCACTGGCCCTGGGGATATGAAAATGGAGGGGATGTGAACAAATGAGGTATCATGGTAGATCGTGACCAGTATTCAAGGGACCAGAATAACAGGAACCTGCGAGCGGTCTCAGCCCTGGCTGTAGCCAAATCACCTAGAGTGCTTTACAAAGTCTTCATACCTAGGTCCCAACCCAGGCCGATTGCACCCAATTCCCTGGGGGTGTGGCCTGGGCAGTGAGCTTTCCCCGCAACCTCCTGAAGTGACTCTAATACTAATACAGAGCCCTTTGCTAATACGCTGGCCTAAGTGGTTATAATTTCGAGATGATGGCATCCGACCTCAGGTGCCTTGCTACATGCCTCATATCCCTCCTCTGTCTCTGGGCGGTCATAGCATCCCGGATTTCCTCTCCCCCTTTGCTAATTCTGGACCAGGGTGTTGGGGCTGCAGGTGGTGCTCACCACAGTGGGGGAGGTGGTAGTGAGTCATGTGTGGGTCACACACTTAGTCATGTAAGGGGACTGGGAGAAGGGCAGCTGGCCCTCTCCCTCAGGATGTTGTGGGGGAGAGTTCAAGGATGTGTCAACCAAGTGAAGAATTTTGTCAGAGCTTCTTAGAAGAGTAGATGGACCTTTGCTCCTTTCATTTCCTCTTCCCACTCTCGATGGCCGTGAAATTACCAGAAGGATTTGAAGTCCGAAAAGGAGGTTCAAGGGGCAATTCATTTTTTCGCTGGGTTAACACACGGTGGTACAGCGAGAATCTGATCAAAGGTGATTGTCTCCCCAGAAGAACACATGCACACACTATTTTGCATTATGATTTTGGGTGGGAGGTGTCAGCCCCTTTTGTCATCTCAAGGAGCCAAAGTTAATTACCCATGCTGGGGTCCCAAGTTCCAGACCTTGAGGGACCCACCTTAATGAGATACAGGAAGGAGGGGAAGGACCTGGGCAACTTTGCCCGGCGAGCCAGATGCTGTCTTGCTGATGAGAACAAGACACGCTCCCATTTACCTTCATGTGGTAGGAACTTTTATTTTTACCTACATGTAGTAATTCAAGGATTCTCAAACCTTAGGGAGCATGAGCCCTCTTCATGAACAGAGTAGAGACATAGTCTGACCTCCATTTCACCAGTTTCTCTGGCCGAAGTGCAGGAGGATAAGAGTGGAGCGGGCATGAATGACGGTAGCTTGGTCTAGAACATTAGCAGTGGAAGTAATGAGAAATGGGTGCATTCTGGATGTGTTTTTCAGGTAGGGTCTGCAAGATTCGCTGACAGATGAGATGTGAGGTGTGAGAGAAAGGGCTGAATTATGGGCGATTCCAAGGCTTTTGGCCTGAGCAACTGGAAGCACGGAGCTGCCGTCGACTGAACAGGGGAAGGCTATGGGCAAAGCGGGTGTGGGAGGGTGAGGGTCGGGAGCTCAGTTTTGGACACATTAACTCTGAGACACTCTACCTGAGACATTCAAGGGGAGATATCAAGTAGGCAGTCGGGTATATGTGTGGAGTTTGAGAGTGTCAAACTGAAGATATAACTTTGGGAGTCATCAGAACATAAAAGGCATTTAAGTCTCAAGATTGGATGAAATCATGAAGAGAGTGAGTTGAGGTAGAGAAGGGGACCCAAGGACTAAGATTTGGGGTGCTCCAAAGTTAACAGGTTAGGTGAAAGTGCAGGGGCCAGAGGAGGGGATTAGGGAGTGGACATGAGGAAGGAGAAAAACTAAGAGATGGCAGGCAGCAGGACCCTAGAAGCTGATGGAAGAAAGGTTAACAAGAGGGCGTGGCCAACTGTTTTATTGGTGCAAGAAGATCAAATACGAGAAGACTGAGAATGGCCATTGAATTGAGCATGAGGAAAGCCATTGGTGGCCTTGAGAAGAAGGGTGGCAGTGATAGAATGATGGGTGGAAGCCTATTTGGAGCCCTTTAAAGAGAGAGGGATTCACGGCAGTGAGTACAGATTACTCTTTTAAGATGGCTTCCTGCAAAAGACGGCAGAGGAAAGCATGTGGTGTCTACCAGAGGAGGTGGGTCAAAGGAAGGTTTTGTCCTTTTTTGTTGTTTTAAGATGGGAAAGATCCAGTAGAGAGAGAACTGATGATGCAGGAGAGAGAAGCTCAGCTTGGTCGAGTACCCACCAAGTTCCATCAGCGGGAAATAAAATCACATTGTACCAAAGACTGTAACCTTGTGGATGGCGGTGGGGGCCGTTTCCATGAAACGCAAGGTCAGATGATCAATCCAACGGGTGTCCCTTAACAAAGAGCACCATGTATGGGCTTCTCACCATGAGTCCCACGCTCAGCTTCAGCCCTCCGTCTACTTAGGAGGCGCACGCTACTGTCCTAGTCATAGCCAGGCCAGCTGAACATTAAAGCGGGCAATCTGCTCAAAGGCACAGAAAGGTAGATGGCAGAGCTCAAACCCAGGGCTGCTGAACATCAAGAGGCTGTGTCTCCAAATGCTGCTCTCACCCACCCTCCTCCTCTGGCTCCGTGCAGGAAGGAGAGACCTCACATGGCCCCCGCAGTCTCTTCCTCGCTTCAGGTTTGCCTGTAAGAGGGGGTGTTAGAACACTGTCAACTGACAATGTTCTCAGCAAAACTTTAGGAATATTTGAATAGGAGGGAATAAGACAGACAAGTGTTCCTCTTCTTTTATTAATGAGTTGAGATACACAAAGACTTAATAAAAAGTTACATAAAAGGCTCCAGCATCATCGAGATCTTCAGGCATCGCCCTCATTTCATGACCATGGCCATCTGTTAATACTGTGTAACAGAAGCTGGGCGCTCACAGTTGCGCCATAATTCAAGTATCTTTCATTCTAAGGAAACCCGACATGGAATTTCTAATCCAATGGGCTGCTAATGGAGGAAGTGTGTCTATGGCTCTGGACTTACTGTACCACGTGAAGGGCCTTTGGGTTAGAGCTGCCACGTATTAATGGGTCACACCTCCTGGCAAAGTGAGATAGGCCACACTAGGCTACCAGGCACTCTCTATAGTAAGTGCCACAGGAAGGTGGGGGGAAAAGTCCTAAGAGAAAGCATCCAAGGGTGCCCCGTGTGGCAAAGTGCAGAGGAAGTCAGTGGCCACAGCCCCAGGCTGTGGGGATGGAGAGGATGGCTAGGATTCCCTGCTGGAGAGAAAAGGAGCCCTCTAAGGGGGCGGCAGGGTCGGGGGGGTGTCAGAATTTTAGAAGGAAATCTGAGCACACAGAGTGGTAAAGGCATGGAGCGAGGGGTTATCAGGTGGCCTGTAAAACCAGTGGGAACACCAGGATGTCACCAGAGACAAAAGTTCCACTGGGCTCCTCAGTCATGGAACAGCACGGCCAACTGGTTCCCTGGACTGACCTTGCCAGGTGACCATGGAAGGGATGGGGATGCCCCCGGGCACACTCTATTCTGGCCTATCTGGAAGCCGCTATTGCCACAAGGGCCCACGGTTCTCTAAAATACAAAGAACTGTCTTTTAAAAGTGTTATTTACCCATCTCGCCTATGGGAACAATGAGGTCATAGGAGATGAAGGCTGACCACTGGCTCAACAGCAGAGGCTGCAGAAGGCCACCCTTTAACCAGTTTCTCTCTTGGGCATTGTGGAGTTAAACTGTGGGCTGAGTGCAGAACAGATGCCCTGGAAGATGGGGCGAGGGGTGGGCCAGATGCACTGCCCCTGCGGGTGGGGGCTGGGAGGACAGAAGCGGTTGGCGCCCCTCTGTCTGGTTACCTTCATGGCTGAGAGCTTCGCTCTAGGCCAGCTGGTCTGCTTCCAACAAGATGTGCCATGCAGTGCTGTCAGTGAGATGCAGGCTCCGCAGTGGGCAGGGGTGATCTGGTGGTGCTCCACGCCCGGTAGAATTTCCCCAGCAGTGGCCGCTGCGCTGTGTGTAGGGCTTCCCGTACCACTGTACCACTCCTTCAGTGCAAGGCATCCCCTCTCCGCCTGCCTTGCCTCTTCCTTGTCTCCAGCCACCAAACTGCATACGGGGCTGCTGCAGACATGGCTCAGAGGAGCATAAGGGTCAGAAAGAGCCTTGTCCCCTTAGTGTTTAAAATGCCCATTAACATTACAGGATCTTGGGCAGCTCGGAGGCACCTGATCTGGCATGTTCCTTGTTATCCTGCCTTTTAGGGTCAGAAAAAAGGGCCATTTAGACAAAGAAGTTTGATTTTCAACTAATGAAAGTTCCAACTGTTTCATTCTGCAGCAGAATCACTCTTCGGCTGGGCCCTTCGGTGCTGGTGATCTTGCCAAGTTAGGAACTCGGCGCGCTTTCAAAACTGGAAAAGAATACGGGTGTCCTGATGTCCAGCTGGCACTCACTTTCCCGGGGTTCTTTCTCCAAACAGTGGCCAGGCCACCTGCTAGGTATGCTCTAGTTTGTCTAGTGATCTGACTTGTAACGTATGGAAGATGAGGTCACTAGTTGTGCCACCTCATCTTCTGACCATCTCTCAGAGGTGTACTTCTGTTCCTGCTGCCCCTCCACCCCTTCCTGACCCCTACAATCTAGTCTTTGGCTCACACTGTCAGCACCTGAGAGGGAGGTGGGCATCGTCAGGGAGTTGGGGGACTGTCCCCTTGTAGAAACAGGTGTATGGGAGCCATGCCATCACCTAAACCTTCCTTTCTCCTCCAATCATATATTATAGTTAATATCTGAGAGGTTAATGAAAGTGTGTGCCAGAAAGGCAACCTAATGCTAAGTTTGCAAATGCTTCAAGGGGTTTGTTCATTTACCAGGCTTAAGAAGTGGCTGTCAGAGGGGAAATGGCTTTAGGTCTTGGTGCTGTTTTGGTAACACCAGTATTGGATCACTTTTGGTTGAGTCGGCACAAACTAGAATTTCCTGGATGGCGTCCACATTAGCTTACTTTGACGTGGAGAAACATACACGCCTGTGTCACCGTGTCTGTATCAGAGAGGCACCAGGCAGCACAGGCGACGTGAGGAAGCCCTCTTACCCGGCTGGGAAGAACAGAACTCAGCCCACACTGGCTGAAAAAGAAATGAACACTTCGGCAAAGTCCATCCACTTATTTGGTTTACACATTTCCGGGATAATGAAAACTCCTTTTAGAACTGCCATGCTCATTCCAGCCTCTCCCCTCAGCAAAATAAAATTGTCTCCTAATATCTGCTGTAAAAGCCTCCAGGTAAACATGTCTCTCTCCTCTCTCGTTTCTAGGCCATGAGCAGCGTCTGTTTCTCCTGAGGCTTCCACCTACAGTCCTCGTTAACTTCCAGTCTCTCGGTCATTCTACTTTCATATTGAGTTGAGTTTTGGCACTGCTGGGAAAGCTCAGTTAAAAAAAAAAAAAAAACAACAACAATATTCCAGACACGTTGTTAGAGAGGTCTGCCGAAGACCTGAAACTTCGCCAGGCAGTGGGCACAGACCCCTTCGATACAATAATAACCACTAAAATAATTTAAAAATCTACAAAAGACACCCAAGCTCAGACACTTTGGACTGGAGACAAGGGGGGAGCTTGTTCATGGCTTGTTTTGTACTTTGTACGTGGATAAGCACTTCCACATCAAACCAACACTATGTAGTTCGAAGAAACAGCACAGCCACCTAGAGACGGGGAGGAACTGGGCTGAATCGACACGAGGGGCTGGATGCGACCTCTGTTTAGCGTGGCTTCCTGTGTCTTATGAGACATGGGAACGCCTGTGCCCTTCCGGCAAAGCCAGGCCCCATTTCCTCCCTGCCCTCCCTCCCTTTTCCTTCTGTGCCAAGTCCTCGGGTTCAAGGGTCATGGTTAGAAATGGATTTCAGTGAGGTTAGGCAGTGGAGGGGTCCCAAGAACTGGCCAGTTCATGGTCACTGTGCTTAAGGCCTCAGGCCCGTCACAATATCACACACTGTAGTTTGTGGGTGCCAGTGGCCCGGTCTCCCCGCCATTTGGTTTTCTTCTTCTTCTTCTGGCTTTTTTCTGGAATCTGTTGCCTTTTGAGACAATGAAGGGCAGAAAATCATAGTCAGAGTGGGCTTTGCTTCTCTCTGCCCCTCTCCTCCCTTGCCCCTGGGTCTGCAGAAGGGAGGCCTGTTCTAGCTTAGGGGGCAGAGATGCTGCTGCTCATGGACACCCAGCGAAAGAGGGCCTGGCCTGGACAGCCTCTCCGAGGCAAGGAAAGTGGGGAGGGAGAGAGGAGAGGGCAAAGCTTGTCATCCTGTTGGTGAGAGTTCCTGACATCATGCTATGGCTACATTTATTTAAATCAAAGTATGTGTCACACACACACGTGCGCGCGCACACACACACACACACACACACACAGTGTTGGTCTCTATTTCCATGTTTCATATTTTAGTTAAAATGACAGGTCAGCTGAGTACAAAAGCTTTTTACATGTTTTCTGTTAATTTTTCCTATGTCTAAAACCTGCCCTTGGAAGTACAGGTCTATAACCAAGAACCTACGACCTCCTGGTGATAACGTATCCTAATCGGAGGCAAAATGCCTACGAAAAAATAACTTCAAGAGTGCAGAATTGCCAGCGACAGTATAAGGTGGAGGCTGCAATGTTACAGTCCACGCTGCAGAATAAAGAGGAGAGGAGGCTGTTGGGTCTGCGTGTGAGTGTGCCCCTCTGTGTGTCTGTGGGGCGGGAAAGACATTAATAGAGCCCTGTATGTGATTTCATAACTAAGCAGCAGCCTTAAGAGTTCACCAGCATAACGCAACATACTATATGCATGGTGTCTGAGAACCACTGGCTGGGCTGCTCTGTATGTTGATGTTGGAAATGGGAAAGGTGGGTGACAGGGAGACCAGCCAGGAGGCTGTCATCTGAGTACAAGGTGATTAAGGTTTGCACCCTGGCTGTGCACAGGAGTGTATAGGAGGCTACTGATTGGGGTTTCTGACGCTCCTTGGAGACTGACAGTGTTGGAGTCCGGAAAGGAGGCACATGTACAATGCCTCTGAAATTTGAGCCTGGGAATCGGAATGTTGGTTGTTCAGATGACATGTCAAGGGCGCTCTGACATCAGGGCAGGGAAGAGGAGATGGACCCACTTCTTACGGTGTTGACTGCTGCGGTACTGGGACAACAGTGAAGGCAGGATGGAGGGGGCTCTCAGGGAGGCCGAGCTGTGGGACCGAGGGGAGGCCAGAGGGGAGGCTGAGCTGCTGCTTCAGACAGGAAAGCACATCTCTTTAGCTAGTGATCAGCTTCACCCACGGGTAGAGGGGAGGGCAAAGGTAGGTAGGAAGGGCAGGGGAAAGGAATGAACGGAACTATAAGGAATCCCAAAGCGGGCCTGGAAACGCCCAGCCTTGGCCTCGGATCCAGGAGCCGTGTGTTCCCCCAGCCCTCCCAGTGCCCATCGCCCTGCAGAGGCCCTGTTTCTGGGGAGGCGTGCAGTGCTCACCTAATTACTCTAACCAAGTCATGGAAGGCTTTGTCGACGTTGAGAGGTGGGTCCTTGGCACTGGTTTCTATGTACGGAATCTGGAAGGCAAAGCTCACTTTTGGTAAAAGTGGCACTAAGGTCCACAAAGGCTTGCTTCCTAAAAACGCAAATTCACAGAGGTCCCGAGGACCCGGATGCTTTTAACAACACCAAGTCCCCTCGGTGGCTTCTCGACCTTAAAGAGCTTGGAAAGTTTTACTGACAGCTTTTTCAATTCTCCCTTGTTCTCTAGTCACAGAGATATTTAATAGCTCCCTAAAATAGGATTAAAATGATCTTTTTATACACTTGAAGACTAAAGACTACTTCATTTATCAAACTAAAATACACTCTGATTCTACTAATTTTTCTTTCTGAGGTCTATTTCTCTACTTTAGGTAGACTTCTGCCCCTCTTCCTGACCATCCAGAGGGGACTCTGGCAGGAAAAGCCGAGGCAGGGGTGGGCCATGGGCCAGACTCTGCACCCTGGTGACTGCTGGTCTGTCTGTGCCCCTCACCCACAGTAAGCCTGCCTGGCCCAGCTCCTGGTCTGCATCCACACGCCAAGCTCAGCAGTGTTTGCAGAAGGCTTGTGTCTGCATATTTAATGCGCAGTAATCATCATTGGGCTAAAAGGCAGCAGCACATGGGGAGACGTGGCCGAGGTGACCCTCTAGGATGGGATGTGAGGGCCATGTCCACACCAAGCCTCAGACAGGCATAGGGAGGAAAACAAAGGCTCCACGAGGTCAGAACACAGTCCTGAGCTCTTGTCTCCCCCCATAACAGGGACCCCACAAAGCAGGAAAGGCTCCCCCTCATTCCCCCACAAGTGGAAAGCCTGTGGGGTTCACATAACATACACAGGTCTCCCTAGATGAGATAGAGATAAGCCAATTGTGACTGAACTGAAGAACTTTGGTATTTTTCGTAACTTTTTCCTCATTACAATTAAGGCTTTTCATTATAACATTTTTTTTTTTTAAGAGCATGGTTAATAAAATAAAAATGATCAACACTTTAAATACATTGGGTGGGCGGTGGTGGGGTGACAGTAAGCTGTTATTTTAGAGGAACATATTGTAAACCATTGCCCAGAACACATCATAAAGGTTCTTCCCATCGATTCTTATCATGAGAGATCAGATGTTCACGTGCTGCTGTGGCTTCAAGCAGGGGTCTTGTAGCTGACCAGACACAAAGGGCAGAGCACAAAGGGCAAGGATTAGGCCTTTGAAATACTCATTCAACAAATATTGGTGCCACTGATGACCCTGAGAGGAAACTGCTCTCCACTGCAGGCTTTGGGACTTCAGGCTGTTCACTGAGATGGCTGTGGACTGTTTGGCTTCCCAGGTCTCAACGTCCCTGACCTCCCTTAGTCCTTGTGCTTACCCTCTTAGGTAAGCAAATATCTCCATTCTACAGCTGGTGAAGCCGAGCTTAAAGGGGTGACGTACTTGCCCAAGGTCACACAGCAGAGAATTAAGGTTTGAACCGGGTGCATGTTCCACTTCCTGCCTGGCCTCCCCCGGACAGGTGGGGATGCTGAGGTCAGCTTGGGAGCTTCTTCTAGGAGTGGCAGGTGCCCCAGTAGCTCCTGGTACCAGGATCCTATGTGACCTTGTGAGGCCAGGACTATGTGCTTCCCTGTGCACACTCAGAGGGGAAGCGGGAAGGCACCTGCAGCTGAGTCTGGGACCTACCTGGAGCCTTTTCATGTTCTATAATCCTGCTGGTTCAGTAAGTCTCGGGTTGCAGGGCCTCAGACCACTGCTGCCTGTCCCACTGCACTGCTCAGAGAAGTACATGATTTGCAGTATCCTCCAGGTCCCCAGATACCCTCCACCTTCTTTCTGGGGGTCCTGCCTCTACCACTGCAGAAACACCTATGTGCATTATCTGGGTTCTTAGAATTCCAGGATTTCAGTAGCAACAAGACTTAGACTAAGGGAAACCTTGCAGTAAACAGTAGTAGCATTTGACTGCACCGAAAGGCTAAGAAATGCCATCTTTCTGCTCAGGATGGGGGCAACCTGCCTTGGTCAGCTAAAGAGGAACTTGCCTTATCATCTCTAAAATGAGGGTGTTGTTGAAGCAGCTTGTAGAGTATTTGGTCAAATGATAAATGAGGAGGCGGTGCTGGCTGTAGGAGAAGCATCGGCCGAGAGACTGGAGACCTGAGTGCCAGTGGGGCGGGGGTAGGGCCCTACTTACCAGCTTGAGGCCCCTGGAAACCACCTAACCTCCTGTGTCTCATTCACTTTATTTGCAGGATAGGACTAGAGCTGCCCCCTTGCGGTACCCTTCTCCCCTCCCCTCTCACACACCCAGGAGGGACCAAGAAGGTATTTGTGAAAGTCGTTAGCAAACTCTCTTCAGGTCACTGTATGGAGCCCAAGACTGAGAAGTGACAATGGGTCCTCGGGCCTCTCTCTGGTTAGGATGTCGGGCCCGTGGAGGAGGCATGCGTCTAGTGCTAGACCCAGGGGTCAGTTCCCAGGCCTCAGCTGCTTCTGAGCAGCACCTGTCTTGGCTGGTCATCCATCTTTCTTGAGGAATTTCCTTTATCTGGCTCCATGACATCCCACTCTGGTCCTCATACATCACTGATTGCTCGGTCCCTTCTGCTGCTTCCTCATCTCCCCGCATCACGACACAGAAGTGTCCCCGGCCTCAATCCAGAGGCCCCTTGCCTAGCTACACTCACTCTGGTGGGGTTCATAGCTTTAAATCCTATCTACGTGCTGCTGATTTCCAGCATTTACCTCCAGACTGGTATATCTGACTGCTTGTCTTGACACCTCCACTGGAGTATCTACTCGGCTCCTCAAACTAAAGAGATCTGAAACCAAGCTCCTGGTGTCCCCACATACTCGCTTCTACAGTCTCCCCCGCCCAGTTACCGTGACCCCAGTCCTCTGAAGGTGGCTCACGCCTCAAACCTTGCAATCACCCTCGATTCCTTTCTTCTTCTCTCACCCCCCATCCAGTCTGTGAACGTATCCCGTTGGCTCTTTTAGAAATATATCCAGATTCCTACCACTGCTCGTTACCACACTGGTCCATGTCCACTGCACCCAGGTTATTGCAGCAGCCCCTAAATGGTCTCGCTGCTCCCACCCTTGTCCCTACAGACCGTTCTCTCTGCATGCCACCAGAGAAAAGCTGTTCAGCCATAAGTCAAACCTCGTCACTCTTCACTCAAAAACTGCGGATGGCTTCCCCTCTCACATTGAGTAAAAATCTTCGAGGCCTCTCTGCTCTCACTCCTGCTACTCACCCCCTCCTACTCCTTCCACTCCAGCTACCCTGGCCTCCTTGCTGTTCCTGATGATCAGCAAGGGGCCTCTGCACTGATGATCCCCTCTGCTGGAACATTCCTTCCCCCGATATCCGATATCCGCAGGGCTTAATCCCCTCACCTCCTTCAGCCATCGTGGACATGCACCCTTCCCCACAAGGCCTTCCCTGACCACCCTATTTGGAACAGCACCCCTCTGTCCCACATTCCCAACCTTCTTCCCATAGTACATGTCACCTTCTGACACACTCTGACTTGCTTTGTTTATTGTCTGTCTCCTGTCACTAGAAGGAAGCGCCATGAGGCAAGGAGCTGTGTTTTCCAGGGCCTAGGGCTGCTGAATGAATACGTGAACGAACACAGAAGGCAGAGGCAAGCAGAGCTACATCGCATGAGCCCCTTTCCTCTACGCACAGAGCTGGGCCCAGGGAAGAAGCAACCTTCCAGACTTCCGAGCAGGCAGGGTGGACTTCTACATAATTGACCAGTGAGGCCATGGGCCGTGCCGATGTGGGAGAGGGGTGAGAAGAAGCCCAGTGACCCTACCCAGCACCATCCAGAGGGCAAAGAAGCATCACAGTGAAAAACAAAACAAAACAAAGATGTCTGCCGACGTTCACTGTGTGGCCTGGGCAAAACTTGAGCATCTGTGAGATGGAGATAATTGTACCCACTTCAGTGTGTGCCTGTGAGGAATGCTCCCCCAGCACAATGCCTGGCATGGAGCAGGGCTTAGTGAATGGCAGCTCATCTGATGAGAAGGAGACAGAAGCCAATCCTCTGCACAGCCCAGCGATGAATCTCCTGTGTCAGGGCTCAGGAGGTAGCCTGTACACCACAGCTGGCAGTCCACTGTGAAGGTACTTGCTCCCCACATCAGAGCCTCTAATGACTGACCAGAGGGTGCTCTCTCTCTGGTCTGTTGTCTTGTTTCACAAAATACCCCACGTTGCATATGCCTGCTAAGCACCCCCAATACACACACACACAACCTACATTGTGTTTGGTCGCCATTTCTTTTCCTTGCTCCCTGGTGATTTTCCTCAAATGCATCAAGTCCACCTTGTTGGCCACGAGGATCATTGGGAATGACTCCCTGAGGAATAAAGAAACAGCAGCTCGTGAGGTTTTGCTGTCGCCACCCCGGTGAGGGCAGTACAGCCACAGCTCAGGCATAACACAGCACACGGCACCTCCCCGCTGGCCTGGGCCTGACCTGAGTCCTTTCCTCCACATCTCTTGGAAAGGGAAGGGGCCTGGAGGCTACTGGCTGTCTTGGTTGAAGCCTTAAGCCTGTTGCAAGGTGAGTGAGGGGCCCTCTGGGGAACCCCCTGGCTCGACACTGTCAGTGAGGGCACCGAGAGGCTGCTGGGCTAGGGGCTGGGTGCCCAGACTTGCTCATGCCATCTCTTGGTCACCCTGATGCACGAACCGTGCAGGGCTGCTGTGGCCATCAGCCATGGCTTGTGAGGAGCACTAAGGCCTGGCACATAGCTGGCACTCAGTAAATGGCAGCTGCAAAATCGGGATGGCTCTCAGGAGAGAGAGGGTGAAATCAAAAGGCATGTCTGCCTTAAGGATTCCCACTGACAAATGTGGCCATATTGCTGTTCAAAGTGAACAAAATGCTAGTCTCACAGCATCTTTGTCACCGTTGGCTATTTTCAGTAAGAAAATTATAATTGGTCAGGTGAAAATGGTACTTTATTATTTCTCCTTGTACTTCTCTGATAAGCAAAAATGTTGAATATTTCCCACATCTGAGTATTTATGTTTTCTTTTTTGAGATTCCTATAGTCAGGGGCTTAACCCACATTTCTTTCTTGGAGGGGTGTGTGTGTCAGTTGTGTACCCCTTTACCTTATAAAGTTATTAACCCTTTCTCTTTGGGATAGGTGTTAACTAGATTTTTCAAACTTACTGAGATTTGCTCAAAGCTTGCTATTTTCCTATTTGTCCTGTTACTTTCTTTACAGTGCCTGTTTAAGATCCCGTTAACTGAAAAGACCAGTTAGGCTTATAACAGACTCCAAATTATTTAACTACTCCACATAATGCTAAGAAATAAAAATTAGCCCTTAATTAGGGGACTGTATATCTCACAAATGCAATGTAACCATTTACAGTGTATACGGGGGAGAAAATTCATTTTTTTAATAATAAAATTTTGCTTAAATTGGAGCTGAAAAACAGAGATGATGTTTCACTGGTGGGGACAGTTTAGGAGAGATGGGAGGGAGCTGACCCCTTGAGGCCCTAGAAACAGTTTGACCCCACAGAAAGAACTAGGGTAGGAGTAGGAGTCAGAGGGCCCAAAGTCTGAAGCCAGCTCTGCCCTGCTGTGCCTCAGCTTTCACCTGAAAATTAGAGAGAGAGAGAGAGAGAGAGATAGAGAGAGAGAGAGACAGAGAGAGAAGGGAGGGAAGGGAGGGAGGTGGGTAGGTGCGGGGGGAGGAGGGAGGAGGCAGGGAGGGAAGGGAGGGAAGGGAGGGAGGTGGGTAGGTGCGGGGCGCGGTGGGGTGGGGTCGGGGGAAAGACAGAGACAGAGGCCGAGGCAGAGGCAGACAGAGCCTGCTCTGAACTAGGAGCCCAGCAAGTTCTTGGCCCAGGTGTGCTCACCTGTCCTTGACACGCAGGATGAGCTGGTGGAAGCGGTCCACGTGCTCGAAGCTGGCCTTGTCTGTGACCGAGTAGACGATAAGGAAGCCGTCCCCTGTGCGCATGTACTGCTCCCGCATGGCACTGAACTCCTCCTGCCCGGCTGTGTCCAGAACTGGGGTGGGATGGGGCCGGTCAGGAGCTGTCACCATCCACCCTGGAGCCCCAGCAGCCTGCAGACCCCCATGCTGCTTCTGTCCCCTCTGTGGCTCAGTCTTAACTGTCCCTACAAAAGCCACTCATGCTCCCTGTGCTGTGATGTGAGGGTCCCGGTAGGGCTTCAGACACCTCATGTAAGGCTCTGACTGACTCATTTTTGGGCCCACCAATTCCAACCCATGCTGCTCCCCGGTCCTTAATTATCTATAGAAAAGCCTCAGAAAGTCAGAAAGTCAGACCAACTCTGCTTCACAGTCCCTCTGGCCAGTGCCCAGACCTGGGCTCAGATGCTCCAAAATGATTCCTAGGGGAAGTTACCTGACTGTCTGAGATTTCTCTCCCTCTTTGTAAATGGACACAGTGCCTCTACTTTGCAGTCCCTAGGGAGGAGAGCCTGCTTGTGGATGTGTCGGGGGCAAGCCCTGGAGAGGCCATCTGGGTCAGGAAGGTACCAGGCAGGCCATGGGGAAGGACTGGCCCCTCGTGAGCAAGCGTCACTTACCTCCTAGGAAGGGGCTGATACAGGTTGGTGGGAAGGGGAGCTAAGGTGGGAGGCAGGCACAGAGAGCTGGGGAGAACTCTCTCAGCAAAGGGTCTCCCCGCCTCAACTCATCCATCCCCTCTCACTACCCCACCCCGTGGATTCCTGGTGCCTGCTCTGAGATAACATGCTCATCCCCGCCGGTGTCAGAGAGGTCACGGCCACAGCTGGGGTGGGGGTGGCGATCTCACTTTCAAAGTGCAAGCTTGACTCCCTCAGGCTCTGCCAGAGTCCTATGGGCACCATGAAGTCTGAACCCCTCAGCGTCCTGGCAAGCCCCTACTCATTTGCTAGTCTCTCCTCATTCTTCTTTCTCACTCTCTTCTCTGACTTGACCCAATTTTCCCTCTCCCTGGAGGCAGTGGAGTGGCTGGTTACAGATTTTGGAGCCAGATTCTGGGTTGAGTCCGGCTGCTCATTCCCAGAGTGTGACCCTGGGCAACTCGTTTTTCTGTGCCTCCGTTTCCTAAAACGGGAATCAGCAGGGCTGTTTTGAGTCACTATACCAAGGCCCTTAGAACCGTGCCTGGACTGTCTTCTGTGAGTCTGCTTTCCCCACCTGGGGTGCTCTACCCCACCTTTGAGCCTGAGATTCCTTCTCACCCCTCCCCCACCTCCCCCACTCCCTTGCCTTGGACCCTGACTCTGACCCATTGCATTCTGCTGCCTGAGCCCCTACGAGTCTCCCACCCCTATATGGACCCTTCTTGTTATTGTTCTTGCTGCACATTTAATCAGCCTCCAGCTGGACTTTCAGCTCCCTGAGGCAGGGACCTGCTTTTGTGAGCCACCCATCTACTCGGAGCTTGGCATAAACAGTATCCAAATAGTAGTTGAACGAAAAATTAATGTGAAGTCTATCCAATTTTGTTCATCCATTTATTCGTTCATTTAAGAACTATCTGAGCACCTACTATGTGCCAGGCAGTATTCTAGGTACTATAGATACAGGGTGAACAAGGCAAAAACCTTGCTCTCATGGGACTTATAATCTAGTAGGGAGATAAACAAATGAATGGATAATATAATTTCTGGTGGAGATGAGTACATACTGTGAAGAACAATATGGCCGGTTGGAGGTAACTGGCAGAAGTTGGTGTTATTTTGGATAGGGAAGGAGGGCATCTCTCAGGAGATGATATTTAAGCAGTGACTAAATGATAGCAGGGGAGAACCATGTGGCCTAGCGGACGAGCATTCCAGGCAGAGGGTACCAGGGAGGGGAGGTGTGCAAGGGCGGGCCTGATGGCCTGGGGGAGCTCAGGGAAGGGTGAGTGGAGGAGAGAGAGGAGGCGGGGGCAGGTCTCAGGGCCTGCTGCGTTGGGGTAAGCTTACTTCATTCCAGATAGGACAGGGGCCACCGGAGAGTCTGAGCAAGAGTCACGTGATCTGTAGGACTTTTGAAAAGTCTACCCTGGTTGCTGGGAAAGCACAGACCACGAGTGGAAGCTGGGGTACTCGTTAGGAGGTTAGTGTAATAAGCCAGGCAAGACATGATGGAGGGTTGGACTAAGGACCAAGGGGCAGAGTTGGAGTGTGGGGTGGATGCTATGAGAAGTGAGCTAATTCAGGCTACTTTCTAAGACAGAATCAACAGGAGCAGGGCTTTCTGGATGAAAATGTGGAGATGGGGTTGATGAGAGAGAGTGGCTGTGAAGACAATGGCTGTTTTGGACCTCAGCCAAATAAATGGTGGTGTCATATGCTGAGGTGGGGACAATTGGGTGAAAAACAGGGTTTAGGGGCCTCAGTTCTTGACACAGGCTTCGGAACCTCTCAGACATCTACATGGGACTTCGAATAGGCATTTGGAGACGTAAGTCAGAAATTGAGGAGGCAGGAGTTACAGATGTGGGAGCTGCGGTGTGTGTTGGCAAGGAAAGCCACAGGATGAAGTATCGAGACACCCAGGAATCCACACCTCCTCAGGCAGCACCTTTACCTAGTGCCCGAGAAAGTGATCTTGTCCCCACAGCCTGTCATCATCCCCGGACATGCTCTCGAGTCACTCAGGGTGCCAGAGGGGCAAGGCTCGGTGGACACAAGGATCTGTGATGTGCCCCACAGAGGGAGGCACATGGCTATCCCCGCTTTGTTCCCCTCACATATGAAATGAGGGGCAGGGTTCCTAGAACTCAGGGCCTTTGAGCTCTGACATCCTAGAATTATTTGGACGGCCCAAGAAAATAGGATCTATGGCTGAGGACCAAAGCGCAGACTGAGGCAGTTGCCCCAGTATTCCCTAGGGAAGGGCAGGAAGACTGCACTTTCATCTGGAGGGAGTGGAGCCTTTTTTCCTAAATAAATCCCACTCAGAACCACAATCAACGAAAGAGATGAAATAGTGTGGATCGGGCTGAAGTGGGGATGGAAAGGCCTATATTGAACCGAATACATTAAGTTAATATTGTAATTAATATATTCACAGATTTTGAGTGTGTCTATTATTCAAAACAAAAACTAGAGACCTAGGATACTTAAAAATATGATCATTCAGAATTTTAAAAACTCAGTAGGAAGCTGAAAATCAAAACGGACCATCTGGGAAAACAAATAGTCATTTCAGACATTGATGGTCTTAGAAATTATATTAACTATGCTTTCTAAAAGAATTCTTGGAGGATATACTACGGAAAAGTGAAAAATGGATCCATAAAAGAGAAAAATGAGTATTATAAACAATGGTAAGCAAACAACAAAACGTGAGGTAAGTTTAAATAAATATTGTTACACAATTTGAAGAAAATGAATGACAATTTACAACTAAAATCTATGATGACCCATTTTTGAGGGTGGGAGCTAGTAAAAAGTAAGTTACTACTAAAGTTCTCGCCGCATTTTGGAAGAGGCTAAACATAGGATTACATCAAGATGCTGAGTATATGTACACATGTCTATATACATAGGATAACTACTAGTATAAAAATTAAGCTCAAAACTTCCTAATCATTATAGGAAAGAAAAACAGAACAAAGTAAATGGAACCAATCCAATGAAAGGCAAAAATAAATTAAACAAAAATGAGAAAGTTAAAACAGCAGACATGAAGT
>NW_011889424.1:4942-13203 GCF_000151845.1 Pteropus vampyrus | reverse complement strand
ATCGGGCTGAAGTGGGGATGGAAAGGCCTATATTGAACCGAATACATTAAGTTAATATTGTAATTAATATATTCACAGATTTTGAGTGTGTCTATTATTCAAAACAAAAACTAGAGACCTAGGATACTTAAAAATATGATCATTCAGAATTTTAAAAACTCAGTAGGAAGCTGAAAATCAAAACGGACCATCTGGGAAAACAAATAGTCATTTCAGACATTGATGGTCTTAGAAATTATATTACCTATGCTTTCTAAAAGAATTCTTGGAGGATATACTACGGAAAAGTGAAAAATGGATCCATAAAAGAGAAAAATGAGTATTATAAACAATGGTAAGCAAACAACAAAACATGAGGTAAGTTTAAATAAATATTGTTACACAATTTGAAGAAAATGAATGACAATTTACAACTAAAATCTATGATGACCCATTTTTGAGGGTGGGAGCTAGTAAAAAGTAAGTTACTACAAAAGTTCTCGCCGCATTTCGGAAGAGGCTAAACAGGATTACATCAAGATGCTGAGTATATGTACACATGTCTATATACATAGGATAACTACTAGTATAAAAATTAAGCTCAAAACTTCCTAATCATTATAGGAAAGAAAAACAGAACAAAGTAAATGGAACCAATCCAATGAAAGGCAAAAATAAATTAAACAAAAATGAGAAAGTTAAAACAGCAGACATGAAGTTAAGATGGCCGAAATAAATCTAACTGTGCCTAATGACAATAAATGCAAATGGGTTAAATTCAGCTTTGAAAAGCAGATACTTTGTATCTAAGAGCTTATTTTGGGGTTGTTTTGGTTTTGGTTTTGCTTTTTTTTTTTTAGGTTCCACATATAAGTGAGATTATACGGTATTTGTCCTTCTCTGTGTAATTTATTTTACTTAGCATAATGTCCTCAATATCCATCTATGTTGTTGCAAATGGCAAGATTTCATTCTTTTTTATGGATGAATGATATTCTACTATATATATAGCTCACATTTTCTTTATTCACCATCAAGGAACACTTAGGTTGTTTTCATATCTTGTTTACTGTAAATAATGCTGCGATGAACATGGGGGTGCCATACATCTTTTCGAATTAGTGTTTTCATTTACCTTGATAAATATCCAGAAGTGGAATTGCTGGATCATATGGTAGTTCTATTTTTAATTTTTTTGGGAACTTCCATACTGTTTTCCACAGTGGTTGTACCAATTTACATTCCCATTAATAGGGTACAAGGGCTTCCTTTCTCCATATCCTCGCCAATACTTGTTTTTTTCTTGCCTTTATGATAACAGCCATTCTAACAGGTAGGAAGTGATATCTCATTGTGATTTTGATTTGCATTTTCCTGATGATTAGCAGTGCTGACCACCTTTTCATGACCTGTTGGCCATCTGTATATCTTCTTTGGAAAAATGCCTATTCAGACAGATCCTTTGTCCATTTTTTAATTGAACGGTTTTTTTTTTTTTTTAGCTACTGAGTTGTTTGAATCCTTTATATAGTTTGGATATTAGCACCGTATCGAATCTATGATTTGCAAATGTCTTCTCCCATTCGGTAGGTTACCCTTCATTTTGTTGATGGTTTCCTTTGCTGTGCAGATTTTAATCTGATGTAGTCCCATGTGTTTATTTTGGCTTTTGTTACCTTTCTTTTGGTGTCAAATCCAGAAATCATTTCCAAGACCTATATCAAGAGCTTATAGATACAGAGAACAAATTGGTGGTTGACAGAGGCAGAGGTGAGGGGGTGGAGGGTGTGTAAAATGAGTGAAGGGGGTTAAAAGTTACAGATTTCTAGTTATCATATAAGTAAGCCATGGGATATAATCTACAGAATAGTGACTATAGTAAAAAATACCGTATTGTATATTTGAAAGTTGCTGAGAGTAGACCTTAAAAGTTCTCATCACAAGAAAAAAAATTTTTCATCACTACGTATGAGGATGGATGTTAACTAGACTTGTAGTTGTTATTTTGTGATATAAAAAAATATCAAATCATTATATTGTATACTTGAAACTAATAAAATGTTATATGTCAATTATACCTTAAAAACAGCATTTTAAATACAAAAAATCCATTTGTCTACTCCTACAAAGATACATATAAAACAAAATGCATAGGAAAATAAAAAATGAAAGAATAAAACAGAATATGCCGGCGACACACATCCATAAACAAAACTCAAGGCCAAAGCATTAAACAGGACAAACCAGGGTATTTATAATGGGAAAACAGTATAGGTATCAAGAAGTGCCAAAGTCACAAATCATAAGCATCTAAGAATTTTACCTAAATATATATATATGTATAAAAAACCGATTTAAAAAATAGAAATTGACAAACCCCATAATCATTGTGGGAGAACTGAACAGGCTTCTCTTAGAAATAAACATAAGTGGACGAGAGACAGTGAGAACAAACTTTACACCTAAAGAGGAAATAAGCATTTTTAAACACACATGAAATCATCACAAAAAATGAGTATGTTAGGCTATCAACAAAAATTTCAAAAATTCCAGAAAGCAGAAACCATATGCGCCATCTTTTGCCTATAATGCAATAAGCTCAGAAAGTAATAGAAACTAAGTATAAAAAAATCTATCCACTTGTAAATTTAAAAAGTTACACTGCTATTTAACTCTCCAGTTATAGAGAAAAGCAAATCACAAATTACAAATAATTTAGAACTGAACAACAACAGTAATCAAACCTCTGGTTTGAAGTCAAAGAGAGACTCAAAGGAAAGTTATGCACTTTAAATGCACTTCAGAAAACAAGAAAGACTAAAAATTAAGTAAGCATTTAAATCAAGAATCTAGAGAAGGAAAAATAAAATAAAACCAAAGAAAGAAGAAATCATCACTAAAAGTAGAAATTAAGAAAATGAGAGGAAGGAAAAAGTATTGATATCTAAAAATAGAAAGCTGATTCTTTGAAAGAACGAAATTAAAAAACAAACAAACAAAGCATTAGCAATTCTTATCGGAGGAAAAAAAGACAAATAAGCATTTGGAAAGAGAAAAGGCCTATGACTATGGATATGATATATATTTAATTATGAGAGAAAACTATATAGCAGTAAATCTTCAATTCTCAATGAAATAGGTGATTTAACAGAATATAAATAAGTAAAATTGATTGAAGAAAATATATACAACTTGAATAGGCCGATTATCAATGAAATTGAAGGGATAAAATCTACCCCACGAATGGCACAAAGCTATTCTTGTAATCTAAAAATTGTTTCAGAGCACAGAAAATATAGGAACTTTCTAGCATAATCCTAATAAACTGGACAGGGATGGCATGTGGGTATGTGGTGACTGCCAGACCCACCCACCTTGGGGGGCAGAAGCAGCCTGCATGTGGGACCATAAGAGGTGTATTCAATTATCCATTTGCAAATTATTTTCTAAGTACCTATTCCATGCCAACCAGTCTGCCTGGTACTTTAGGTGGTTAAAGATGTATCTCTCTATCAAGGTACATAGAGGCCAGTTGGACTGATACTGAAAGAAGAAATACAATGTGGAACAGAAAGTGATACTACGGGAAATCTAGGGAAAGGGGGAGGTCCCGTCAGTTTGGATAGATAATGGAAGATTTTAGCAAAGAGGGGACATTTAATCCTGCCCTCGAAAAAAAGAATAGAATTTGACATAAAAAGATGGGGCCTGGAAAAAGGTCTTCTGGGCAGAGAAACAGCATGAACAAGAGCCTAGGAGCTGAAAAGAAGAGAGCAGTGCGGAGGCTGAGTGCTGGGGTAAAAAGTCTGTGACAGGGAACAAGAGAGAGAAAGAGGAGACAGGGAGACCAGAGGCTGGGGACCCTGAATCTTGAATCCCTCACTGGCACTGGGGAGCTACTGAAGATTCAAAGAGGAGAGAGATATAGTCAGAAGAGGGGGAGTTTGGCAGCCAAAGTGGGAGGGCCATGGAGGCAGGAGGCCTGTGACGAGGTGGAGGAGAGACCTGGGCAGAGGCGACAAGGGCATAAGGACGGGTAGGTGTTTGAGATGGAGAGGGAAGAATGAATGGGGCCACCCTGAGAACACAGAACACAAATGGCTGTGGAGCCAGCGGGAGAGATGAGAGCTGAGGGTACCTTGGGAATTATAAACTTTGGGCCTTGGGAGGGCAGCTACAACCAGGCAGGAGGAGGTGCGGGCTGAGCTGGGCCAAGTCTGGTGTGGGGTCCCATCCCTCGTCCAGCCCACCCCTTCGCACACATACACCTGGGAATGCCTGGTCACGGGCCCCTTGTCAGCAGCTCTGCCTCCAAGACTTCCTGGGGGAGGCTGAAGATAACAGGCAGCTATGCTTTTAAGAAATTATGATTCTGCCTGCATTCCCCCTCCCTGCCTGTTGATGTCATGAAGGTAGGAGGACTCCCAAGACAGAATTAGTCACTGTGAGAGAAGAGGTATTCTGCATGTGTGTGTGCGTACGTGCGAGAGAGAGAGAGAGAGAGAGAGAGAGAGAGAGAGAGAGAGAGAGAGAGATGGATGCACTGAAAGGAAGGAGGAGAAAAAAGTAACAGAAATTGCAACTTTTGGAGACGGAGAGGGTGAGTGCTGTGCGCCTCTGTCTGGCCTGCCCCAGTCCTCCCACTCCAAGGTTGACAGGGTCAGCAATGTCCCTGAAGAGGATTAAAGTGGAAGCCCTGGGGCTGCTCTTGGATCTTGGGGATTTCAGAAGCCAAGCCCCACATGCTGGTGTGGCATGGAGCCCCAGGCAGGTGGGCCAGCATGGAAGGGGCACCAGGCCCGGTTTCTACTGAGCCCTCCTCCTCCTCCCCCTTCCCCTTCCTCTTTCTTCTCTCCTTCTCTGTCCTTCTTGCTCTCCCTTCCTTTCCTTCTCCCCACCCCTCCTTTTCCAGGGCTTCCGGAGGGAGGCAAACCCTGGCATGGGGCTCTGACACTGGCCTGCAGCCCAGGGTACAGTCTGAGCTCTTTCACTAAAAGTAGTCCCACCCACCGTGTTCCTACTGGCAGCAAGCGCTGTGCCAGGGGCTTTATACACACTCGCCTTCTCAGTCCTCCTCGCGACTGTGGGAAGAAGGTACTGTTACTGGTCCCCAGTACAGATGAGGAAACTGAGGCCCAGGGAGTTAAAGGATCTGCCTGAGACCATGTGCTGGGAAGAGGGCACTCTGACATCCTCAGGGCCCCGCTGCCCTAGCCGGTCCAGTCTTTTTCCTTCAACCAGAGAGTGTGGGTATAGCCACCCAGAACCAGCCAGACTGTCTCGACTCTAAGCCTTTGCTCTCTAGCTGGCTACAGTCCACCTTCTCTCCTGAGGTCCCAGCCTCTGACCTCAGTCTCCAAACCCTTCCTGTCGTGTGTGCCATCGGATCTTCCAAGTCTGTGCCTCCAGGCCTGGCTCAGCTCCCCACCATGGGTGGAGCCTCAAAAGGGCTGAGCCTAGCTTTCCTTTCTCTGTTTCCCCCCAAAGCTTCGGCACCCAATGAGAGCTCAAAAAGTAACTGAGGATGACTGAACACATCACGCGCATGTTAGACGAAGCGCTGTTGTTGTGTTCAAACAGCCATGCTGGCTTGAAGGGAAATCACTGAAAACTGACGTTTTAACTTCTATAATGCACTCTTCAGGGTAAAGTAAGTGTTCTGGATGGGAAACAATAGAGATGATAATTTCTAGAGACAATATGCTTCCAAGGCCTGTGCCTGCTGTTGTTTACGCCTCTAATCCACAGACCCACCGGGGAGGCGGAGGAGTTGTGTGCATTTTACAGGGGACTCAGGTGGGGAAGCCTGTGCCCTTGCCAGGAAAAGACTTCAATAAAGTAATGCCACTTCGCTGAGCATCTTTACCACTGTAACTTGCTCTCCCGTTTCTGGATAAGGGTGTGTATGGAGCAGGCTGGGTGCCGGGCAGAAGGGCTGGCCGCATCGACCATGCACTGTTCCCAGAAAAAGGCCGCTTTCTTCTTCTCCAAAGTGTGGGCAGGGTGTGCAAAGTCAGGCCACTTGGGACTCTCGAAGGGGTGGGAGCTAGAATCCTGCGGCAGGCAGGGCTGGCTCCTTGGCAGGCAGGGAGATTCCCCCTGGCGGTGGCCCCGACTTCAGAAGGCATCGGGGAGAAGTGCTGGCCACCCAACTCAGAGGACACAGCTGGGGGAGTGGACACAGCTGGGGGAGTGGGTGAGGGGGTCCTTGGGATACGTTTTCATGAAGTCCGTGAATCCCGAGTTGGCAGACGAATTGCATATGTGGGTACACATTCTTTCTTGGAGACAGACTATGGCTTTGTGGGATTTTTTAGAGGAGCCTGGGGTACCCCCTTTCCCCATGTCACTCTCAGGGAGAAAAGAGAAGAGAGGAAAGAGCAGCAGGGAATCTCAGTCATCAGGAACTCAGGAACATGCAGGGACAGATGGGAACTTGGGGTCCCTGGCCATGGAGAAGAACAGGGAGGCAAAGTGTAGACCCACAACCCTATTTCTACCTCACAACTACTCTAGGAGGCCAGCATTTACAGGTGAGGAAAATGAGGCAGGCAAGGTTACTGACCTACCTGCTCAGGTTCGCACTGCTAATGAGCATAAGAGGCACTTTTTGAACCTAAGCCTGTGTGGGTCCAAGCCTTGCTGAGTTCCTGGCACTTGCCTGTCTTTAAATGGGGAGCCAGCAGCAGCGTCCTCAAGGCCTGTGAAGAGGAACAGGTCTGAAAGGAGTGGGTGAGGACAGAAGGCCTGAGGTTTGCAGAGACGGAAGACAAAAGCCTGGAGGCTATGCTTCCTACATCCACGTTCACCTGGTTACCCCAAACCCTCTACCTGCTCCACACCTGCCCCTGGGCAGTCACATGTGGCTGGGAGGAGTCTGAGAGCACCCACAACCAGGGCCTTTAGAGCACCCAACAATTCTAAACACTCTCCCAATCCTGGGGACATCGTTTCCCACCGCCTCCTCTCTCCACGAGCCTCCGCTCCCAACTGAGGATCTGAAACAGAAAATCAGGAACTAAAGTCTATAAGCTTCCACCCGAAACCAACCCACCTCGGAGACAGTGGCCTCCTACACTGCTGGCAGGAAGGTAAAATGGTGCAGCCACTTTAGAGAACAGTTTGGTAGTTACTCAAAATGTTAAACATACAGTGATCCTTTGACCCAGCAATTCCACTCCTAGGGAGAGACCCCAGAGAAGTGAGAACACACATCCACACAGAAACTTGCACACGAATGTTCATGCAGCATTATTCATCACAGCCCCAAATGGAAACGACCCGAATGTCTATCAGCTGATGAAACGATAAAACATAGTATATCCATATACCAGAATATTACTCTCACATAAAAAGGAATGAAATTCTGATACATGCTACAACATAGGTGAACCTTGAAAACCACACGCTAAGTGAAAAAAGCCAGTCCCAGAAGGCCACATGCCACATGATTCCATTCATATGAAATATCCAGAAGAGGCAAATCCATAAGGACAGAAAGGAGGTTAGTGTTTTCAGCGGCTAAGGATAGCGGGGAATGGGGAGTGACTGCTAATGGGTATGGATTTTTTTGTGGGGGGAAGGTGATGAAAATGTGGAGGAATTGGGTAGTGATGATTCTAATGATTGCTGATTTGTGAATAAATCAGCAAGTTGTGACTGCATAACTTCACGCATATGCTAAAAACCACTGAATTATATACTTGAAAAGGGGAAATTTTACACATGAATTATATCTCAATTTAAAACATTGTATAAGGGGGAAAAAAAAAATCCCATCTTCCTTTCTCTGAAACACATGCTCTGCTTGCCCTCGCTATGGGGCATGACCTGGTCCTGCACCTGCCTAAGACCAGCCCCTTCAGCTGGGCACTAGATCCTGTCCCCTGTCCCCTAAAAAGGGCACTGCTGCTACTGTTGTCTCCTCCCTCTCCTGTATCATCCATTTCTCGCTATTGGTTCATCTCCATCTGTATGTAAACATGCTGTAATTTCTCTCGTCTTAAAAATTAAGCAAAAATAAAAGAGCCGGAAATTAAAAATAAAAATGCCACTCCTTGACCTCGCATCTCCTTCTAGCTGCTGTCCATTTCTGTTCTTCTCCACAGCCACGCTCTGACTCGTTTGTTCTCACCGTCCTTCTCCTCCACTCACTCCTGAACCCACTGCGATCAACCTTCATTCCTCACTGCTCTATCAAACTTGACCTTGTCAAGTCACCAATGACCTCTATGTCATTAAATCTAAAGGGCCCTTCTCAGTCCTCACCTCCTGGATGCAGC
>NW_011889424.1:0-1447 GCF_000151845.1 Pteropus vampyrus | reverse complement strand
GTGATGGCTAATGGAACCAGGATAAAGGGGTCAGGCAGGGGCCTACAGGGCTGGATTTCATCATCTCAGGCCAGTAGCCATGTTCCCTTATAAAGGAAAAGAGGAAAATTCCTCCCACATCACTGCCAGCAGGAAAAGGGGAGGATGGTGGAAGGACAGGCCAGCTCTGCCTGCACCCTGCTCTCAGCTGGGGCCATGGGGAAGTGCTGCTGAGCATAGAAGCCCACCATGTAAAGCCCCTAGATCCAAAAAAAAAACTTAATAAATGCTCCTTTTCCTCTCACTGCCCTTCCAATGTCCTCTTCCCCTTCCCCTCCTCAAGAAAAAATGTGGATTCAAGTGTTTGGGGAAAAGCCAGGTCCAGTCTCTTTCGGGAAGACAACAGCACTTGTGTCTGAGGTTTGGGCAGAAGCCAGGGTGGAAACGTCTCAGCTTCTGAGGGTGCAGGAGAAGAGCCAGGGCTTCTGCTCTTTACAAAGACTGAGCCCCTGCCAAGAATATAGGGCCCCTAGGTGAGATAGGGTGTCTGGAGACTCCGGGCCCACTGCTGTTCTCTGTCGATGGAAGAAGATGCAAGGTTCTAGAAGATGACTGGGCAGAGGGTGGAGCTGGGGGCCATATGAGTGGGAAAGCCCAGAAACACCTGCTCTTATAAGTGGGCAAAGGATTTGGTCAATACCTTACCCTGAAGGCTTGAGACTTGGGCCAACACTGGAGTAGGCAGCGTGACAGGATGGGGACGTGCTTGGCGGAATCGAGAGGCCCTAGGCCTGGCTCTGCCTCTAGCTGGGTCTGACCGTAGGCAAGTCTGTTGTCCATCTGCACCACAGTCTCCTCAGGTGGAAAGGGTGGGGGCTGACTCCGCAGAGCTCAGGTGCCTTCCATCCCCAACCTAACAGAAAATATAGGCACACGGGACTCGGACAAAGTAGTTGAAAGCAGGTACTGGAACAGGTATTTATACATCCACGTGCATAGTGACATTATTCACGAAAGCCAAAAGAAGGAAACAACCCAAATGTCCATTGCTGGATGAATGATTAACAAAATGTGGTATGCACCTACAGTGGAATATCGTTCAGGCTTAAAAAGAAAAATCTGGCACATATATAACATGATGAGCCTGAATGACATAGTGCTAAGTGAAATAAGCCAATCACAGAAGTACAAATATTATATGATTCCACTTATAAAAGGTACCTAGAATACTCAAATTCATAGAGATAGAAAGTGGAATGATGATAGACAAGGCCTGGGGGAATGGGGGATGGGGAGCTATTATTTAATAGATGTAGAATCTTAACTGGGGAAGATGAAAAAGTTATGGAGATGGATGGTGGTGGGGTTGCAGAGAATGTATTTAATGCCACACAACTGTATACTTAAGATGGTAAGTTTTGTTATGTATATAATAAAATAAACACAATAAACACACACACACACACAC
>NW_011889423.1:342941-345897 GCF_000151845.1 Pteropus vampyrus | reverse complement strand
ACCAAACTATCAGTTAAGTAGTAGTGTAGAATACATTTTCGGCCATTCTAAAAGGTCTTCAGGTTTCAAAAATTTTAGGGTAAAAATTATAAAAAGATTACCACAAAAATTATAAGGTCTCAAAAATGTACTTCCTACACATGCTCATAAAATTGGTGACTGATCTTAAAACAAAATGACAGAAAACGAAGGGATACTACACTCCAATAGAGGAAACAGATGAACAGAATTCTGACAAGTATGGTGAAACAGAATTCTATTTTCATGAGGGCTTTTATCACTTATGATGCTGCCTGTCATCATATTCTCTTAAACAGTTAGGAAGAAAATTTATATTTAGACAAAAAAATTACTTTGGACAGTAAAATCAGGCCTTCAAAAAATAATGAAAGCTTTATGTATTAAAAAATAATGTTCTGTCTTTATATTTAGAAACAAAAGTTCTGTATCTTGGGGTAAATTTCTTGGTATTTGTACTGTATCGATGGTATCTCTTCAATGGTGTCCCCATGTGAAGCTTAGCCTCTTATAAAAATTCTGACATTTCATAACACACTTTTCTAGAGAGGTACCAGTGTCAGAAGTTCAAGAGAAGAAATGTAGAAAATTCTGTGTAATGCTAACAAATGGTTAACTTTATTAAACATAGATCAGTTCATTTGACAAACAATTTTAAACTATGTGAAAACCTGGACAAAGAGCATGTAAATATCCTGTTACATAGTGAAATGTTGTAGCTGAGTAGAGTTCCAACAGTGTTTGAACTAAAAGGTGAATTGCCAGAGCAATTTCAAGAAAATGTTGTCAGAATTTGCTGTGTGATTTGAAAATGCAGAATGGCTGCAGGAAAAAAAGCCTATTTAGCAGATATTTTTCATCACATGAGTAAGTTGAACAACTCTGTTGTAAAGAAAACCTGGAAGTGTTTCCATTACTATTTGGGCTTGAGATTGGGTAAGAATACTATCATTTATTGAAAACCATCTGAATAAACTGCAAAAAATTAAACCATTTTCCTTCCCTTTCTAAAAAAGATGAGGAACCCTTTCTCTGAATCTTCTGTTCGGTCTGAGAATTTGACTTTGAGCCAGTGTCTGTTTGAACAAACAAGATGAGATTTACTGATATGCCCCTAGGAAAGTTCTGTATTTTTCATATTTAGAGGAAATTCATCAATATTTTGTTGTACTTTGCAATTTTTTACGTGTATGAGCAAGCTTATTCTGCTTGACAAGTATAAATAGCAAGAATAAAAGCCATCTCTTTTCAGTTGAAAATGAAATTTAGTATACTTATCTCAAGTTTGACTCATAATTGAGTATCTATGCAGCAAACTCAAGTACAAGTTTCATATTAAAAGGTAAATTTCTTTATTTTTAGTTTCAAAAATTACATGTTGTAAAAACCTAACATATTTATGGTAATTTTATAATTGTTAGAGCTGTATTTGAACCTGATCATGTCATTCAGTAAGAAAAATTTTTTAAAGTGTTGTATAAAATCATACCAGTTAAAATGTGTGAATTAAGGACTATAGAGTAGATATCTCCTATTTGTATTCTAGATTTGCATTGTATTTCTCTGTTCTTTTTAAGTAAATTCTGTCTGCCATTTTTTTTCTCCTGGAATTTCCTTTTACATAAAGATTTGGTAATGACACTCTGTCTTGTTTTTCTATGTTATGTACTTACCTTTTTAAAACATGAAAAAGATTAAAGAGGAAAGAATTTTTTTTTTCATTTTAAGGAATTTGTCATAATGAGAAAGATAGGCTTTTGCAGCCACTGTATTATTTTAATCCCAGTTCCTTATTTAGAACTGTGACTCTGTGTGTTTGTCTGTGTTTCTGTATTGTCTCCACTACTTTCAGATCAGAAAGCAGGTTGTTGCTGAGAGGGCTGAATTCCTCTCAGAATTGGTAGTTCATTATAGTTTTACATTTTCTGACTCTGAGTAGCCCACATGATATTTGACATTCCCCAATGGCTGGTTAGTTAATTTTGTGGAATTAGAGTTGCCATCTTTAGGGAAGTATTCTAAAGTTCATTAAATTTTATTGAAGACACTGTGTATTCCTAAAAACGTAAGGGTCTTTAAATAGATATCTGATTGTTACTACATATTTTTGAGGCTTTTTTATTATGAAAAATTTCAAACATACTGAAAATAGAGAGGATAGTATAATAAATTACAGTGTAACTAATGCATACTTACATGAATTACCAATTCATGGCCAAGCTAATTTCATCTATTCCCTACTCACTTTATTTTGAAGCAAATCCTAGATATTATACCATTTTGCTATAACTTGTTTTACTTACAAATTGATAATATTTTGATGTGACTTCTACCACAATAGGATTTTTACTAAGGAAAACTGAAACCAAAGAGATGCAAATAATGATTAATGCAGAAGTATAATCCAAGAATATTACAATTCATTCATTCAACAGTTAGTCAAGTTAGTCTCCTTAGTTTAAATATTTTCCTTCTTCTCTCTATGTACAGACAGGAAAAGTTTTTAGGTATCTTGAAAGCAAGGTACAGAACAGCATAAGAAAGTCACGGGTAGGTAAATGTGTTTTGACATTTGTTTATACACACACACACACACACACATGCAAATCACTAGAAAGATGCACAATGAATAATGAAAATGATTAATCAGGGAGGGAGATGTGCTGTGGATGGGAGTCTAGAAATTTTTAATCTGTGATTTATTATGTTTTTATTTTTGAGCCATGTATGTTTTATGTTTTACAAATAAAATATTTTCTTCTAACATATTCTATTTCATGCAAAAACTAGGATATTCCTTTGATCAAGTCCATTTGAAAGTATTATGAGCTGAATACCAAAACAATTGTCAATTGGACAAATAGCTATGCAATTTTTTTTAACTACCTGACTTTGATCTCATCTCATCTACTGTAACTTTAATCCTTGTGGTTCAATT
>NW_011889423.1:339746-340121 GCF_000151845.1 Pteropus vampyrus | reverse complement strand
GCCATTGAAATTTTGAAAAAGATTGTTTCAAATCTTCATATTGCTTTGGACATTATGGAATTTTAACAATATCAATTCTTCTGATCTGTGAACATGGACTATCTTTTTATTTATTTGTGTCTTTAATCATTTCATGAATATCTTCTAGTTTTCAATAAACAGGACTTTCACCTCCTTGGTCAATTTTATTTCTAGGTATTTTATTCTTTTGATATAATAGTTAATGGGATCGTTTTCTTAATTTCTCTGAGAGTTCATTATTAATGTATAGAAAAACAACTGATTTTTGTATATTGATTTTTTATCCTGTAACTTTACTTAATTTATTACTTCTAACAGTTTTTTAATGAAGCCTTTAGGGATTTCTGTATATAA
>NW_011889423.1:334051-338441 GCF_000151845.1 Pteropus vampyrus | reverse complement strand
TGTATATTGATTTTTTTATCCCATAACTTTATTTAATTTATTACTTCTAACAGTTTTTTAATGAAGCCTTTAGGGATTTCTGTATATAATATCATATTATCTGAAAATAGTGACAGTTTTACTTCTTTCTTTCTAATCTGGATATTTTTGTTGTTTATTTTTCTTGCCTAATTGCTCTGGCTAAAACTTCCAACACTATGTTGAATAAAAGTGGTGAGAGTGGGCAGCGTAGTCTTTCTCCTGAAATTAGAAGAAAAGCTTTCAGTTTTTCACCTTGAGTGTGATGTAAGCTGTGGGATTTTCACTTACTGCCTTTTTTATGTTGAGGTATGTTATCTCTATACCTGCTTTGTTGAGAGTTTTTATCATAAATGGATGTTGAATTTTGTCAAATAGCTTTTTTTTTTTACATCTGTTGAGATGACCATAAAATTTTTACCCTTTATTTTGTTAACGCAGTGTATCACATTGATTGATTTATGGATTTTGAACTATCCTTGCATGCCTAGAACAAATCCCACTTGATCGTGGTATTCAGTCTTTTTAATGCATTGTCAAATTGGTTGGCTAATATTGCGTTGAGGAATTTTACATCTATGTTCATTAGGGTTAACAGCCTATAATTTTCTTGTGGCTTCTTTGTCTGGTTTTGGTATCAGGGCAATACTGGCCTTGTAAAATTAGTTTGAAAGAGTTCCCTCCTCTTCAATTTTTTTTGGAAGAGTTGGAGAAGGATTAGTATTAACTCTTCTTAGAATATTTGGTAAATTCACCAGTGAAACCATCTGGTCCTGGTGTTTTGTTTGCTGGGAGACTTTTGATTACCGATTTGATCTTCTTACTCTTAACTGGTCTACTCAGATTTTCTATTTTATCATGATTCGGTCGTGGTAGGTAGTATGTTTCTGGAAAAACATTTTTTCTAAGTTGTCTGATTTTTGGTGTTTAATTGTTCATGTTCATAGTGATCTCCTATGATTCTTCGTACTGCAGTAGTATCAGTTCTAGCATCTCTGATTTCTGATTTTATTTATTTAGGTTCTTTTTCTTGGTGAGTCTAGCTAAAGGTTTATCAATTTTGTTTATCTTTTCAAAGAATCAGCTTTTAGTTTCACTGGTCTTTTTTACTGCTTTTTTGATCTCTGTTTTATTTATTTCTGCTCTATTCTTTGTTATCTCTTTTCTTCTACTAACTTGGGGCTTTATCTGTTATTTTTCTAGTTCTTTGAGTTGTAATATCAGGTTATTTATTTGGGACTTTTCTTGTTGATTTTTTTTTTCGAGGTAACCACTTATCTCTATGAACTTCCCTTTTGAACTGCTTTGCTGAATTTTGCTTTAAAATTTAAAAACATGTATGGCTTAAATGTGATTTAATAGCTATCTTTTTGCTTAGACCTCTCCTTTCCACAGCTCGACAAACAAGAGCTTTGGTTTCTAGTTTAGGTTGTTTTGTTTGTTCGTTTGTTTGTTTGTTTGTTTGTTCCCAGCCAATTCTATGTCTTTGCTCCCACTTCTTTCTCAGAACCTAAAGTGATGACACTTCTTATGCCTTATTTCTGCTTATATTTAGGTATTTCCTTTTCTCTAAAAAGGAGTATATCTAGAAAGGATGGAATTCAGCCAAAGTGAGTTCCAGGGGCACTTGTGCACTCTTCCTCTCAGCTCAAGATTTAACTGGTTTTCATCTCACAGTAGCAGCTGTTCCTTAAGTCTGGGGTTCAGAGCATTTTTGTTCACATAATTTATTAAGCGGCTAATGTATTCCAGGCACTGTGCTTTGTGCTGGAAATACAGAGATCAAAATATAATTCCTGCTCTAGGAGTTCAGAGTCTAACAGAGGACACAGATGAAAATACAGAGCTACAATACAATGAATTAAGTATTGAGACTGAGGTCGGCAGAATGTGCCACAGTTCAGGTTGGAGAATGGTCAAAATTGTGGAATCGAGGGAGCGTGGGTAAGGAAAGATACTCAGAAGAAATTATATACACCAGAGTAAGTTGAGTTTGAATAGGCGCTAGTCAAGTATTTAGTCAGGTGCATATAATGAGCACAAAACGAAAAATGTGAACAATGGTTCAGAATTCTAAATAAAGTTTTGGGTATGTATATGGTATATGGCATTACTAGAGGCTAAAGTATAAGGCTGGGAGAAACAGAAGAAACTAGAGATGATGCAGGGAATCTCCCCAATCTTAGCACACTCTTGGGGCTTTTATCAATTCCCAACCTAGAAGCCAGGCAAGGAATTCCCAATATCATTTTAAGTCTTCAGGGAGAAGACACTCTGTCTCTGGTACTTGGGAAATAAACATTTCTTCTGAGTGCCATGCAGGAGAAAGTTGGATGATAACTGCAGCCTTCTATAGCTGGTCAAACGTCATTCTTTCTCTCATTCCCACTTTATCTCCCCACTACTTTTGCAGGGGCCTGGCTTGGGGTAGTTGACTTATGAAGGCAGAAACACTCTGAGTCATCCCTCGTTGAATGAAGGGTCAGTCTCCTTTTCAGATTTATCAGGCAAGAAGTCAGAGAAACTTCCATTGACTTGCTAATCTCCCTTGGGTCTTTTAAGATTTTTTTCTCTTTGTCTTTCTTACTCTCTTATGGTTTTATCTCCTCACCATTTTTTCTAGTAGGCACTACTGCTAGCTGTGCTCCTGATGTCTGGATCAATCAACCCATATTGGTTAGAGCATCTCCATCGGAAACTAAAGTTATGCATGAAGTATCTTACCTTTCAAGAGAGATTGGTTAGAAGCCGTTGACTTCTTCAGCCTTCTCTTTTCCTGTCTTCAGGCTAATGCCAGGAGCCAGGGAAGATAGGGTCTAAAGAAAACTGAGTTTGTACATAAAATGCATCAACAAAAAAGTGAAGACCTAGCTTTAAATGGAACATTTTCCAACCATTAGAGACGAAAGAAACTATAGGTAAGTGCATTAAGTCTTTTCATAGAGAGATGAATTGTTTAACTCCTCCCTATCCACCCCTTGCCTTTCAGCCCTATGTTGTTCTTGTAGTGACATATCTTGAAGCATAGTGAAATCATTTTCCTGCACTTGAAGTGTTCCTATTAAAGCCTAAAGCAGTGGTCACATTGCAGAAAACACTATTTCCACAGAGAGAGAAGTATGGGTCCTGATGGCTAACTTGCCCATGACCATAGAAGGGGCAGTGTGATGCAGCCTTCTTAGAATCAGAAAGCCCTTTTGTTTATAAGGCAGAAGAACAGTTCCTGAGGAATCATACTCGAGAGGAAAGCACAAGAGAATAAGCAGATTATCTACCTGCTGCCTGTTTTCCTGAGTGCTTTGCCCATACTCAGGAACTCCAAAGATACCAGGGTATTGTCAGTCTCACAGCACTGGGTATGGGAAGGACTCTAGGATGGAGCAGGACGTTGAGTCATGAAAAGAGAAAGAAGATTCTTGCAGAGTGATCTCCACTCTCATGGAGACATTAAGAAGATTCAGGAGTAGGTAGTATTTGGGGTTGGAACTCATCTTCTTCTCACTTAAGATATAGTTAGGTTTAGTTCAGTGGAAGTATTTTCACAGAGAGAAACAGAACTACTTCTTTGAGGTGACCAGTCCTATCTCATTCCACTTTGCTTATATTCTATGCTTCTGCCAATTTTCTTTTTTTCCTTTGTTGTTTTTTTCCTTTTAAACCCTTTTTTTTTTTCTTTTCAATTTTTTCTTCTTTTTTGTTCTTTTTTTTGGGCTTGCTTTTTTTCCGGATTCTTTTTTTTTTTTTTAGTTTTCGTTTTGTTTCCTTTTTTTTTTTTTTCCTTTGGCCCTTTTGTTTCCTTTTGCCTTTTTTTCGGTGCCCCTTTATTTTTTTTTTCTTTTTCTTTAGTTCTTGGGTTTTTTCGAGTTGGCACCGTTACTTCTTTTTTTTTTGATTTCCCGGTTCCGTGCCTTGTTAATTATTCACCCCGGGGCAAAGTTTGATTATTTTTCTTGCCGTTAGGCACTTTTTTTGGAACTTGGGGGGGGTTGGGTTGTTGATTGGACCCCTTGGGGGGAAGGCCCTTGGGTTTGTTTTTTTTTGGCCAAAGGCACAATTTTGTTCCTACTTAGTTGGGATCCACATATGAGAAAATGTAAGTAAAGAGCTTACTGTTGGCTGGGAACAAAGACTTTTGGGGTGCCCTACAGAACAATAGGGCTGACAGAGAACCAAAGCCTTAATAACTGAGGCATTTGTAAAACAAAGTTTCAGATATCATTGATTTAGTTATTAGAACTGGTAGTCTTTGCAACTGGTGGTCTTCAGAACTGGAAGGGCTTGAATCAAATGGTAAGGATTCCATTTCTTATTTTCTTAGTAATTACCAGGAATTCATAGTTCAGTCTCTGGCAAGTCATCTAATAGAGCCCAA
>NW_011889423.1:330206-332391 GCF_000151845.1 Pteropus vampyrus | reverse complement strand
CTGACTCTAACAGGCAACGTGTTGATTGTTGGAGTGGTAGGAGCTGATACTCGCCTGCAGACTCCCATGTACTTCTTTCTGGGTAACCTGTCCTGCCTAGAGATCCTGCTCACTTCTGTCATCATTCCCAAGATGCTGAGCAATTTCCTCTCAAGACAGCAAACTATTTCCTTTGCTGCATGTATCACCCAATTCTATTTCTACTTTTTTCTTGGGGCCTCTGAGTTCTTGCTGTTGGCCGTCATGTCTGTGGATCGCTACCTGGCCATCTGTTACCCTCTTCACTACCCCTTGCTCATGAATGGTACTGTGTGCTTTCGGGTGGCCTTAGCCTGCTGGATGGGGGGACTTCTTCCTGTGCTTGGCCCCACAGTGGCTGTGTCCTTGCTTCCTTTCTGTGAACAGGATGCTGTGGTGCAGCACTTCTTCTGTGACAGTGGCCCACTGCTCCGCCTGGCATGTACCAACACCAAGAAGCTGGAGGAAACTGACTTTGTTCTGGCCTCTCTTGTCATTGTATCCTCCCTGATGATTACTGCTGTATCCTATGGCCACATAGTCCTGGCTGTCCTGCGTATCCCCTCTGCTTCAGGCCGTCAGAAGGCCTTCTCTACTTGTACCTCCCACTTGATGGTGGTGACTCTCTTCTATGGAAGTGCCATTTTTCTCTATGTACGGCCATCACAGAGTGGCTCTGTGGATACTAATTGGGCAGTGACAGTGGTAACAACATTTGTGACACCACTGCTGAATCCATTCATCTATGCCTTGCGCAATGAACGAGTCAAGGAAGCTTTGACGGATATGTTTCGGAAGGTGGTAGCGGGCTTTTGGGGGAATCTTTTACTTGTGAAGCATTTCAACAAGAAAACAATGAGGTCAAGGTGAGAGAATGTAATAACTTGTCTTAAGTCTAGGTCTTCTCCATTGTCACTTTCTTTCCTACTATCATCATGGACATTACCAAATGACTGAGTTCTGGAACTACTATAGAATTCCAGAGTCATAAAGTCTATCTTCCTCTTTCAGGCAAAATCCTTGATTTTATCTCATATGTGAATCCATATTATTATTGATATATCATAATCAATATCATCATAACATCATAAGACCCACCAACCTGTGAGATCTTAACCTAAGGGTCTATGGTTACCAGGGAATCTAAGGATGGGCTTCAGAAAATTTATAGGCCCTATCAGTATGTAAATTTTATGTTTGAGCTTATGTGTATTTGTCTGGGAAGAGGACCTATAGCTTTAATCCAGTTATTAGAGGGATCTACATGTGACCTTCGCCAAAAGTTAAAAACAATTAAAATTCTCAGTAGAGTCTTCCAATTATTTATGAAAACCAAGAATTAAAAAAAAATCCTGATAATCGAAAATAAGTAAAAATAAAATATATAGATTATCTGGATTTTTTGTATATACTTTCCAAAAAAATTAAATTTACTGTCAAGTGGAAAAGAAGTAAAACAAATATTAATAAGTGATTTATTCACTTCTCCATGGAAATCCAAGGTGCCTTTGGAAAAGCAGATCAAAGAGAAATTTCATGAATAATACCATTTAAAGTGTTTTTTCTAATTTGCACTTTATTACAAAGATGAATTAAAGACATCTCCACTCATTTGACATGGGATTGTGTTCCTTTCATTTGTCCATCTTTTTACATTTTTATGTCTGCTGTTGCCAGTCTTCTTTTGTTTTTAGTAAAACTGGGATTGGGATGAAAACCTTTAATATTAAAGATTTAAGAATGCCAACTATTTTGGTACTACCAAGAACCAGACTCCAAGATATGTTTATCTACCTCATTGGATATTTGAAAGGGAATGGAGATTCCTACATGTGATGCCCTTGGACATCTTGAGCAAATATTTATTTATTTATTCATTCATTTCATTCATTCATTCAACAAAGGTCCATAAACATGTACTAATATATACTAAGGTGAACAAGAAATGGTTTCTAACCTCAAGCAGCTTTGATTTTATGCAGTCAAATGCTCTACCACTGAGCTACACCTCCAAGCAGCTTTGATTTTGGAAGGGAAGACTAAGAGACAAATAATAATTCAAAAGGATGGGATTGATAAGGGGGTTTACAAAATGACATTGCAGATCACATGAAAATGGATTTACTCTTTATAGTGTTATCTTGTTAGAGAAGTTTTCAGAGGCTGT
>NW_011889423.1:310280-328415 GCF_000151845.1 Pteropus vampyrus | reverse complement strand
CATGTCCTGGCCACTGTGAATAATGCTGCTACGAACATCGGTGTACAAATATCTTCTTGGATATGAGTTTTCAAGTCTTTGGAGTAAATACCCAGTAGAGGGATTGCTAGATCAGATGGTAGGTCAATTCTTAGGTTTTGAGGAACCTCCACACTGTTTTCCATAGTGGCTGTACCAATTTGCAGTCCCACCAGCAGTGTGTAAGTGTTCCTTTTTCTCTCCATCCTCTCCAACATTTGTTATTACTTATCCTGTTGATTATAGCTATTCTAACAGGTGTGAGATGCTATCTCATTGTGGTTTTGATTTGCATTTCCCTAATAGCTAGCAATGTTGAGCATCTTTTCATATATTTGTTGGCCATTTGTATGTCCTCTAGGGAGAAGTGTCTGTTCAGGTCCTCTGCCCATTTTTTCACTGGATCATTTGTGGGATTTTTTTTGTTGTTGTCGTTATTGAGTTGTATGAGTTCTTTGTATGTTTTGGATATTAGGCCCTTATCGGAGGTGTTGCTTGCAAATATATTTTCCCATTGGGATGTTTGTCTCTCTACCTTGTTGATAGTTTCTTTTGCTGAGCTTTTTAATTTGATGTAGTCCCATTCATTTATTTTAGCTTTTACTTCCCTTGCTTTTGAGGTCAAATTCATAAAATCTTCTTGAAGTCCAAGGTCCTTGAGCTTAGTTCCTATGCTTTCTTCTATGCATTTTATTGTTTCAGGTCTTATATTTAGTTCTTCAATCCATTTTGAGTTAATTTTGGTGTGTAGTGATAGACAACAGTCTAGTTTCATTCTTTTGCCAGTGACCTTCCAATTTTCCCAGCACCATTTATTGAAGAGGCTTCCCTTTCTCCATTGTATGATTTTGGCTTCTTTGTTGAAAATTATTTGCCCATATAAATATGGGTTTACTTCTGGACTCTCAATTCTGCTCCACTGGTGCATGTGTCTGTTTTGCTGCCAATACCATGTCATTTTGATTACTGTTGCTTTGTAGTATAATTTGAGGTAGGGCAGAGTGATCCTCCAGCCTCATTCTTTTTTCTCAAGATGGCTTTGGCAATTTGGGGTCTTTTGTGGTTCCATACAAATCTGATGAGTTTTTGTTCTATTTCTTTAAACAATAAAGCCTTTAAATATTAGCTAAGTTGTCAAGAAAATAAAGGTTATTCCTAGAGATGACAAATTAAAAGGAAGCTGAAAATAAGAATGTATTTCAAATATCTAAAACAGAGCCTGGTACGTAGAAGTTACCCAAAAGCTATTTGTTGAATGAGTGAAAGACCGATGAGCAGATGACAGCCACTGTTGTGAGAGATATCGTTAGATTCAAGTAACCAGCAGCCTGAGTGTTAGTAATCATTTCCACATGAGGCCTACTCCAGTGACCATTTGAAAGTGAACTCCCACATACAGCTAAAACAGAGTGCTATTGTCAGTGAAAAGGCAGACTAGAAAGAATTTCCCTTGTAGCAGGAGGACATTCAAGATTTTCTACCTCAAGAAAAAAGTCATCTTTGAGGATTCTTAATTGAAACTCTGCCTACACACACAAAATGTTTGTTATTTGGGAAACCCCAAGCTGATAAACACTGTTCCTATTGATAGCAGCCATAGACAAAATGAATACAAACTCAGGAGGGTCTTACCCTCAACACCCATAGCACAAGATTCCTTTAAACAAAGATTTTTGGAACATAAGCTCACAATCCAAAACAAAAACATAGACAAGGGACTTCATTAAAATAAAAACTTTTGTGCTTCAAAGGATACTATCAAGACAGCAAAAAAGACAGAATGGTAGGTAATATTTGCAAACCATATATGTGATAAGGGACTGATATCTAGAATATATAAGAACACCTATATCTCAATAATACAAAGAAAATAACTCAATTAAAACATAGGCAAACAATTTGAACAGACTTTTCTCCAGAAAAGTTAAACAAATGGTCAATAAGCATATGATGTTCAACATCATTAGTCATCAGGGAAGTCAGATCAAACCACAATGAGATATCACTTCATACCCACTTAAAAAGACAGATAATAACAAATATCAATGAAAATGTGAAGGAATTGAAATCCTCATACACTGCTAGTGAGAGTGTAAAATGGTGCATTCACTTTAGAAAATAATCTTCCAGTTCCTCGAAAATTAAACATAGAGTCACCATATGACCCATAAATTCCACTCCTAGTCATATACCTAAGAGAAATAAAAACGTTTGTGTCCACACAGAAACATGTACGCAATGTTCGTAGCAACTTTATAATGCCGAAAAGTGGTTCAAATGACCATCGATTGATGATTAGATAAATAAAATGTTGTATATCCAGTCAACAGAATATTATTTGGCAATACAAAAGAGTAAAATATCAATTCATGCTACAACATGGATGAGTCTTAAAAAGTGAAATAAGTTAATCACAAACGACCATATGTTGTATGATTCCATTTATATGAAATAGCAAGAACAGACAAATCTATACATATGGAAAAGAGATTTGTGGTTACCCAGGGCTGCAGGAGAGGGTTGGGAGGACGAGAGGAGAGACTTTTAATGGGGTACAGGGTTTATTTTGGGAGTAATAAAAATATTCAAAAACTGTAGTGATGGTTGTACAACTCTGTGAATATACCAAAAGCCATTTAAATGTACACTTTAAATGTGTGAATTATATCAATAAAGTTGTTATATTACCAAAAAACACACAAGCAATCAGGACTCTAAGAACAAAAGTCAGCAGATATATAATAAAAAGCAGACTTAGACCATAAGAACTTCAGATAATATAGCCATTAGAGATAGATTATAAATTAAGAATGTTTAAAACGTTTAAAGAAATAAAAAAGGATCAATAACATTCAAGAAGTGGAAAGTCTAAAATAGAAAATGTCATTGAAATTAAAGACTGACTATCTTACACAGAAGATTAGAAAGGCAAAGATATTTAGTAAACTATCACAGATCTTAAGAAAATATACAAAATGCAGCACAAAAAGAAAAAGATGTAGGAAATGTTGAAAAGAGGCTAAGAGATTCTCCAGGTTTTATAAGGAGAGAATAGAACAGAAAACAAATCAAGTGCTGACTTTGTACTGTCAATTTATTTAAGCCGGAACTACATTTTCCAGAATTTATTTTCTGTAAAGATCTAAATTTTCTATATGAATATGGAGAAATTTATAGTGAGATTTGGAAAGTGAAAACATCATACACAGCAGCCACTGTGTTCTGGAGACTGACATAGGATGCCAGGCTCTTTTGCAGCTTGTACTTGTTGGATAATCTGCTCTCCCACTTATTGGCATGGGGCTTCAGTTGGGCCCACGACTCCTCTAGCACCGATGGATCTCTTCCTTCAGCCCATCCAATTCCTGGACCAACTGCATGGGTAGTTCTATGATAAAGGGTGCCAGCTCCTCCTGCAGGTCCCCTACATTAAGGGTCGAAAACAGTGAGAGATTGATGTAGATTCCAGTTTGCCTTTTTGATTCCAGTTTGTGGATTTTATGGTTTCAGTTTCACTTGCTGCTTTCACTTCATGTCCTTCCCAACTGCTCACCCTGCTGAGCTACAGAGACTTCAAGCCTAACACTAACCATAGAGGCAAGAGCCTTACATAGACTTCCTCATTGGCTCCCACAATTATGTAATGCTAATTCCTATCATAAATCTCTTATTCTTCATCACTGATAGTGGCTCCACTTCTCTGATTGAATCTGAAATGATATATTTTCTCTTGTAATAATAAGCCACATGGTTTTCCCTGTTTCCTCATCATTTTTCAAATACCTGATTTTGTTTTCATGTTTTTAGAAGACTCCTTGGTAATGTGGAACAGCAAAATCTCATCATATTGGTTTTTTTTGAAGGACAAATGACATAAGGCATGAGAAGGAGTGTCACTGGTGATTTCCTGGGTACACTTTTGCATGATTCAAGTGGGGAAAGGTCACATTATAACAGCTGAGAGTACGACAAGCCCGCATTGACAAAGAAGTGTCATAGCTATTGTTCAGGAGATGAGGAAGTCACAATCTAATAGCTCTAGCTGAGATTGTACAGGCCCTGACTCTATTGGCTGATGTCCTAAGTGGGGCCCGGAGTAGGTTAGTTCAGTAATTATACACAATCAAATCCTTTTTTAAAATCCTCATTTCCAAGAAAACTATGACTTTGTGAAACTTTGCATATGGACGTCTCCCTTGGGTCCCTCCCTCTTTTTTTTCTGCATTGCAGATATCTCAAACATTTCAAGATCTGACAATACAAAAAAAAAAAAAAGTAAGGACTTTAGCACACGTTAAGTTTTTCCAGGGCCCAGACTTTCTCTGTGCCCCTTTTACATTCCCCAGTCAGTGAAGATGAACTGGTGTTCTCAGTCCCAAGAATTAACAAAATTACTTGTCAGAAGTGTTAGCAGCACAACAAACTCTGAACTCAGACTCATAGCTATGGAAACTGGTTCTGCTTCCTTCAGGTGGAGCCCAGAAAATCAAATCCCAATTCCTGCCACTAAAGAAAAGCAATGCCTGCTGAATCTTCAGCCAGATGCCCTTTTTCTGGTTCACGACGGACATGATTTTCTTAAAGTTTAATTATCTTATTTCGGGTTTTGAAACTCCCACCTCTCTCCCACATAAAATGATTCTAAACCTATTTCTGCTTTTCAGAACAAGTTTTTCTTCTTTCACTTCCCTCCTCAAAACACAAGATACTCCCTTTAATGTCCTCCTCTGTGCCTTTGTTAAAGTGCTGCTAAATTATCTTGATCTTGAATGTGGAGCCCAGCCACTATCTCTGCTTCTACTATGGTAGTAGAAGGAGCGATGGTGCCACTTACATCTGTGGTGATAAAAGTCTTTAAGTGTGAGAACATACGTAGGCCCAGGAGCTCACTCTTGGTAATCCAACATACTTTTGTCCAGGTTTCAGGGCAGGGAAAGAACCCACTAAATAATCCTGGAGATATCCTAAGACCTCAGGGCAGATGTGTGCTGTCCAGATCCTCCCCTTCACAGCCAAGCTTCTAAAAAAGAATGATTTACCTATGTTCCACACCTTTCCCTTATTCTTCAACCTATCCAGCGCAATCATCTTCCCTAAATTTTCTACTTTAAATACTAGCAAAGATTATCATCAGTGCCCGAATGACTAAATCAGCCATCAAGGTTTCTTTCTCCAATTCCATCACTCATTGCTATTCTGTTCTCAACTTTTTAAACACTGGTGATCACCAGGGCCTGTCCTTAAATCCTTTCTCTCTCTATGAATGCTCTTCTCTGTGGATTCTTAGCCAAAACTGTGTTAACCAATCACTGCCCTGTGTTTTCCGTTCTTAAAATTCCTATCTTTAGTTTGGATCTCGAACCTCAAAAATTTATATCCAGCTTCCTACTTTGCATCTCCACCAGAAGTCCTTTAGCAAACAAATCAAAGCCCAGGCTAGATATATCACCTTTCTAATGGGACAATCAACCTGGAAGTCAGGACATACTGGCAGATTCTCCTCCCTCTCTCTTCCTTTCCTCCAATCACCTGAATCACACTATTCCTTCCTACCCACATAACTTTTCCAAGAGAGGAACCTCAAAAAGGAAAAATATAATCGGGTCAGACAAATCTTGTCAAAAGTCCCCGTGTACAAGCAGTTTAGGAAGATAAGCAAGTTTGAAGGCCTCTTATTCCCCGGTTAGTAAACTTGGGCAACTTCTAGAAACCAGAATCAACCACACTCTTTGGTTACCGGTAGACACTTAACACTACAGCCCGCTGGTTTTCCAGGTGAGCAGTGAAAGAACATCAAAAGTCTCGTAGATTCTTGCTGGAAACAGTGGATTCTTGCCAGAACAGCTGTTGTTGCATTGTATTGCGTTTTGTGAAATAATACCTGGAAACAGTTCAATTGTGCTCCCTTAGGACGGAATGGGTGTCTGTGCCGTTTGAGCCAGAGGGTTCCCTGGGTTGAATCTTCGCATTAGGATGACTGCCACAGCACTTGTGATTGTGAAATAGACAGACTAGGGCCTCAGGAAGAGAATTCTGTCCCAGCATTGCAACCCCAACACGCTCCAAGTACCACTTTTTTTCCGTGTGAAATGCCCTAGTGGGAGTGCACTTGCCTTCTCCGCTCGAAGTGCCAGGGTGAGAACTACGGGAACAAGAACAAAGGACCTCTGCCAGGGCTAGATTAGGGGTCCGGAACTGCAACGAAGCCGTTGGCCCACGGTGGTACTTTCATTGTCCCTGAATCGGTCTACAGATAAGAACAATTTACAAGCTGATTCTGTTGAGGTTGAGAACAACTTGAGTGGACCTAAGCTTGGTGGTGTTGACTTTATTGGCTTTTATGGTGGGGTAAAAAACAAAAACAAAAACAAACCTCGGGCTCGTCCGGGATTTGAACCCGGGACCTCTCGCACCCAAAGCGAGAATCATACCACTAGACCAACGAGCCAATAACTATATTTCCAGTTTTCCTTAAGAATATTCATTTATCCTGTTAGTTGCATCGTAAAATCCGAGGACTTTTTTTAAAATTTCTTTCCTAAGCTGCGGAATCTGAGAAACATGAGTCATAGCGTTCCAGAGCTACGAATGTTCAGTAAAGGACTCAGGCTGATCTGCCAGTCTGTCTTGGACCCTTCTGAGAGAGTCTCGGTACGTAACAGGGTTAAGACCAGAACCATAGCAAACGGCCTGGAGTTAGAAGACCAAGGGAAAATAAGAACCGTCGATTTCACCAAGAGGCAAAAGTTACTACCCTCAAGGACCGGCTGCAAAGGAACTCGATAATATACCCTGGCTGAGGTCAAACTACTGCCTTAGCCTGCTTGTCTATGCTATCTAACATCGTTAATGCTCCCTCCGTCCCCACTCTTTATTCAATAAATTTTGTACTGTAGGTCTGGATTTAGAGCATCTCTCTAGGGCGCGCAGAAAGTAGCATCGAAGGAGTTGCGTTTCCAAAATCGTCTTCTATAGAAGCCTGCATCCGCCTGCTTCTCTATCACCCAGAAGGTGGTGGGTGCAATAGGAACCGAGGGCGTTGTCCTTACTCTGCAGTTCCTTATCTTTGGAGAATGAATTTTCTGGGCTCTAGCTTGTCTGCCTTGGTCACATTGTCTACCCAGCGCCGGGCACGTTAGGGGACAAACTCGGTAAATAGCTGTTCAATGTTTGGCTGAATTGGGCGGGCTGAGAACGGAGGAGAGAAAAGGGGAAGAAGAGCGCTCTCCTCCCAATCTTGCTCTGCGTCACCACTTTCTATTTATTCTGAACTTCAGGTTGGGCATTGAGAAGAGTCCCGCGGTCCAGAGAGAGGAAGCTGCCTCTCGGACTTCGAATTGTTAGCAGAGTGCGTTAAATGACCAAGGAAAGAGTCAGTCCCCTTCTAGTCAGCTTCTGCTTCAGGAAACCCGGAGGAATCTCAGGGCCAGATTGGCCGTGCCTGAGCCTGACTCTGCTAAGAGGCCGCGGGGAAGCCTGGATGTCTTCACGCCCTCATTGTCCCTCAATTTCTGAGGGTTCGAGGGGTACGTCCTGTGCTTGGAGAAAGCCGCCTCCCTTTAAAAAACAAAACAAAACACAAGCCCCGTCTAAGTTTACAAGAGCTGGATCACTTTTATAATAATTCAAGCAGATTGGTGACAATGACGCTAATGACAGATCTTGCATCCTTCTCTTCTGTAAGGCACCCTTACCCTACTCCACTTTACCCCAGGGCTCCACTTGTGGCCCCTGTGTTGCCTGAGCTCAGTGACTTTTCAGACCTGAGGCTGAGGATCAAGTACTGTGGGCGCTAGTCTTCCAGTGACGTACATTCCAGTTTGGGCCTGGTCAAGAACGTCTCTTTCTTATATATAAAGAGATACATTTTTTTCAAAACAATTTTTTTTAATATTTAATGATTTGTTGCATTGTATTTAGACAGAAATTCTATTTGACTGACGTTTTAAAATATAAGGTATTCAACATTACACAGAAGCTTGCAGGGTGGCTCTATAGCTCATGAGTTAGGACGCTGGCCTTAAACCTAGAGTTAGTGAGGTAGAGGTGATCCCTTAATTTCCTCCACATTTACAAAGAGAAGCGCTCTCTATTTTGGTCAACGGGTGTGATCTTTCCAGGAAAATCAGATCTTGGAGATTTGGGACGAAAGATCATGGAATCGGGGCTCCTATGATCCCGGATAAAAAGGTAAGTGTTTGTGTCCTTCGGTAAATAGGGAAAAAAATAGATAACTCAGATATCTTCGAGAGGACTCCGCTATTTGGTGGAGTCTGCACCTCTGCGACAGAGATCAAATTAGCCTCAGCCCACTGACAGCCATGAGGTGATCCCCACTCCCAGGGGCCACAGGAGCGTGGAGTCCTCCGCACTTTGCTGCTTTGCAGCCTACCTGTCGGATTCTCCTGTACTTCTGGAGCGAGAACTAGCTCGCAAATTACTCTAGGGCAGCCTAGTCTCAAGGTACGACCCAAGCCAGGTGGTTTCTCCTTCTCCTTCTCCTTCTCCTTCTCCTTCTCCTTCTTCTGCTTCTCCTTCTCCTTCTGCTTCTCCTTCTCCTTCTGCTTCTCCTCCTCCTCCTCCACCTCCTCCCCTTCTTTTTTTTTTTTTTTACAGTCAAAAGGAAAGTTTATTAGAAAAGATGTAGCACTCCACAGATAGAATGTGGTCTCCTCTCAGAGGCAGAGAGTGAGAGGGACAGTGAAAGAGGGACGGTGAGAGAGAGAGAGTAAAGGCACTCTCTCCTCTGCTTCTATCCTCACTTCCTCAGACTCTGACTCCGCATTCTGTGCTCCAGGCTGCTCCCGAGATTCGATTAATTATAGTCTTGACTCTGGAGAGTTCTTGAATTCCAACCTGAATTTGAACCTCGAATACAAAGAAGCCAGGCCACGCATTAACTTACTTATGTACAAAGATTTATGATAAGCTTTAAGTCATGCACCCTTCGATAGCTCAGCTGGTAGAGCGGAGGACTGTAGAGTTAGGCCCCTACGGACATCCTTAGGTCGCTGGTTCGATTCCGGCTCGAAGGAAGTGCTCATTCTTTTGCTGCACTATCCTACTTATTTTCCAGAAGGTTTTATTAACTTCCTACTCCAACGACTATGAGACATTTAATTCTATTTTCAGGCAACAAGAGAACAGCTTTTTGCCGACCATGAAAATTAATTTCACCTGTCGTCCTTGTGATCATACAGATGTGGTTTGGTTTACTAAGGAGATGAGAATTAATGGCTTTCATTTTATATCTGAATGTTAATTCCAATCTTTAAGACCAGCTATCATTGACTGAATATTGGCTAACATCCCTCAACCCTAGCTCCATCCATACACTTTTTCTTTACCGTGAATAATTCATACGGGGCAATTCAAGGTTTAAAGAGAAACACTGTAGAAAGGCCTACCCTTGGAAAGAATGTGAACAATAATACAGATAATAAGCAATGCAAAAAACCAAATACAGAAATGTTTCATTAACAAGAAAGAAATACTTAGTAAAACAAGGGGCAATTATTTCATCACCAAATTATAAAAAGTTAATATTCAATACTAACAAGGATGAAGTGAGGACATTGTTGTAGAATGTCACTACTTTCTGGAGGACAGTTGGGCCTTAAAAAAATCAAGAAACTTCAAGAGACATCGTATTTGATTAATTTTTCTATTTCTACTTTTAGAAATTTATTTTATTCATATATAAAAACAATATATGGCACGTGTTAATCTGTGGGTGATTTGTATTCTTTATACTCATGTATTTTTTAAAAACATGCCATGTATACACATTAAAAAACAACAACAGTGTTTTAAACTTACAAAGTGAAGTTAAAAAAAACCCTTATGCCACTATGGAAGACATTTTGGCACTTTCTTACAAAACTAAACATATTTTTACCATACAATCCTGGAATCGCGTTCCTACGTACTTACCCAAATGAGTTGAAAACTTATGTCCACACAAAAACTTGCCTATTAATGTTTATAGTAGCCTTACGTATAATTGCTAAAACTTGAAAGCAATAAAGATGTTCTTCGATAGGTGACTAGAAAAATAAACTGTGGTAAATCCATACAATGGAATATTATTCAGCACTAAGCAAAGATAGCAAGTCATAAAATGATGTGGAGGAACTTGAAATGCATGTTACTAAGTGAAGAGGCCAATCTGAAAAGGCTATATACTGTACAATTCCAAGTATATGACATTCTGAAAAAGCCAAACTATGGAGACAGTAAAAAGATCAGTGATTGGGTGTAGGATAGAGGGGAGGGGGGATGTATTGGCAGAACGCAGATAATTTTTAGGGCAGTAAAACTATTCTGTATGAGATACTATAATGATGGATGTTTGTTTTTAGACATTTGTCAAAACTCGCAGAATGTACAACACAGAGTAAACCCTAATGTAAACTATGGACTTCAGTTGATAATGATTTATCAATGCTTGTTCACTGATTGTAACAAATGTATGACAGTAGTACAGATGTTGATATTAGGGAGGCTATGGGGAGGGGAAGGAGGAGAGCGGGTATGTAGGAACTCTCTGTACTTTTCACTTACTTTTGCTGTAAACCTAAAACTGCTTGTCTCCATCGGTTCAGGTTGCTATAACAAAAATACTAAAGACCAGGTGGGGGTTAAACCAAACATTTATTTCTCATGGTTCTAGAAGCTGTGAAGTCCAAGATCAGGGTGCCAACAGATTTAGTGTCTGATGAGAGCCCATTTCCTAGTTTGTAGACAGTTGCCTTCTCTCTGTATCCTCGCTTGGCTCAGAGAGAAATCTCTCTCATCTCTTCTTATAAGAGCACTAATCCCATTCATGAGGGCTCTACTCTCATGACCTAATTACTGCCCAAACATCCTACCTCCAAATACTATTACATTGGAGATTAAAGCTTCAACATATGAATCTTTGGAGGGGGGTACATAAAATTTTAGTTCATGGCGCTGCTCTAAAAAAGATCTATTAATTAAAACAAAAACAAAAACAAAAACAAAAACAACCAATGACTTAGTAATTTACAGATTAGTTGAAGGAACAAAATAGATAATGCTGTGTTGCTATATTGATTCTATTAGTCAACATGTACAAAATAATAGGGGAGCACATCCAGCACATTGAAAAGGGGTGATCAGAATAGAGAGACAGGACTAAACAAAGAGAGCTTTCTTAAGTTGAATTTCGAACTAGAATTTGACAGAAATATTGATGGAGTGAGGGTGCTTTTAGGTATGTATGTGTGGTGGAATGACAAAAAAAGTTAGCAAAAGTGACAGATGTATCAGGAGGAGTGGCAGGAAGAGCACTAGAAAAGAGTGGGGAAGGGGGTATGGCATGTGTTGCAGGGCGTGGCTGAAGAAGTGGCAGAGGATCTCCAGGGGAATTGGAGGAAGGATGACAAGGGGACAGAGGAAGGATTGCAAAAAATGGCCAGAGGAATTAGAGGTGGGGTGTGACAAGGTGATGGAAGGCAGTTTTAGTGGCCACAGAGCTGATGGGGCAGAAAAGGGATAGGGGGTGACATGAGTGAATGGTGATAGAAGCAGTGTCTTTCCATCAACAAGGAGATGGAATTGACTGGAACTAAGGGCCAGTGAAGGAGCTATAGGTAAAAGAGGCAAAAGAGTAAAACAATACAAATGAAAACCCTCCAAAGTGGAGCTCTAGAAAACCCAGGAAGTGCTAGTGTCATTGATGAATGTGGAGAATGCTGGACATGGTCTGATTGGGGAAGAGCTGAGTGGGAGAGAAGAGGGAGGGGATTTCAGGCTAACTGTCTTTTGGATGGAGATGATGGCCTAATCGGGGACATTCTCTAGGTGGTTGAAAGTATACAACTTGAGAGAACAGGTTTCTGGGAGTCATTAGAAGGAGATAAACAGAAATATAAAAATTAAATGATCTTGAGATAATGCATATAATTAAATTTCAAAAAGAAGGAAAAATAAACATTGAAAAAGACGGAAAGATTGCCCTGGGAAGAAAAGGACAGTGATGTGGGAATACAAAGAAGGAATTTTACAGAAATGTCAGCAATGTCCAATTTAGCCACAGGTGTAGAGGCATTTTTTCCCCATAAGGCACTGGGAACAAAGCAATTTTGGAGAAAAATATGACTTTTTTTGAGAAGAGCTCTGGGGCCCAAGATATTTCTTGAAGGGAGGTGGGTGAAAAGAAAGGGAACTGGTTGTGAGGAGTCATCAAAGTGGAATGGGAGGGGGCCTGAGAAAATACGGAAGAGAATTTTGAACTAGGAGGAAGAAACATTAAAAGGAAGGCAGAATCGGAAAATGGCATGAAAAATCCCAAGACTTTGGTTCTTGCAGAGTCATAGTTCTCTGCTCTCTCTCATTCATTCTTCATGCCACTGCAGGTAAATTCTCTATTTCCTGAGGGAGTTGCTAAGCCAAATCCATGAGTATTACTGTGGATAACAGGGGCTGTAAAGACTGAAAAGTGAAGCTGGACAACCCTTCTAAGAGGACACCATTAAATAGACCCCAATTGTATCCTCTACTCTTTCCCACACTGAGTTAGATATGCACAGGCATTGCAGTTGGGTGGTTCTGAGAACTAGAGAGTCTCCAAGACAGGTAGATTCATTTGGAAGGGACAAGATTGTGGCTAAGCCAACAACTTCACAGCACACCTTCCTGGGCCTGATGCACGGAGTCAGTCAAGAATCAGCTTTGACATGTTTTAGAATCACAAACCTATCTGCAAATTCAAATTCAAAATAACTGTTTACCGTTCCCTTTTGCCTCCTCCCCTTCCTCATGAGGCAACACTGCCTGAGTGAGAGCTTGTCGCCTGGTAAGTACTGGCTTTCTGCATTCATTCATTCATTCATTCATTCATCATACAAAGTAATTGAAACCAAAAACGGGTCTGTGCAGGTTATTTTGCGAGCTCGGGTGTTGGCGGCGGGCTCAGGGAGCAGCGGGGCCCTTGCTGGGAAGCTTTCCGTACTGATTGGTGCCTAAACCAGGTCAAGGGAATGATTCGATTTGAGCATGGATTTTAGTAGAGGAGGACCGGAAGATTTCCCTCTTACGCTAGCACAAAAGCGGCGCAACAGATTGGATATAAGGAAAGTCGGGTACAAAGAGCAAGTCTAAGCAGGGGAGGTCAGGAGAGGAACAGGGGAGTTTTAAGCAGAAAGCCAACGTGACTTGATATACAAAGAAAAAGCCCGCCGAAGGAAATTTTGAATGGGATGAGGATTTCAAGGGTCTTTAATACATACAAACCCTAAAATGCCCTTTCAAGTAGAATTTTAGTATTCAGGACTTGTGAGTAGACCAAAACAGACCCGTGGCAGTGGTGGGATTCGAACCCACGTCCCCGAAGAGACTGGAGCCTAAATCCAGCGCCTTAGACCGCTCGGCCACACTACCACAAATAACAGGGATTTCCTCATTCCTAAACTACTTTTTCTCAACATACAGACTCAAAATTCTGATTTTTCTCCACGGATAGTAGCGTTTCCATTCATTACTAGAAATTTGAGCAAACTCGGGGAGAGGAAGAATCATCGCGTTCTCACACATCTCGGAAGTGTGCTAGAAAGCAATGTCCTTGGAAGACTTCTACTTGTTCTTTACCTAGGCAATTAGAAGCAGAAAGAAAAATAATCCCACTGGCTACTTATTGCAAGAGATTAGAGAAGACTGAATAAGGAGCTTCCAGATGTTGGGTCGCTGATCTGGGGCTGTGCATCTCATCCAGAGGACGAGTAGGGTCGGAGTTCAGATCCAGTATGAGGCGCCCTTTCGTTCACAGATCTAACAGATCTGGCAAACGTGTCGCTGTGTTCCAGAGAAACTCCCGGGTCGTCTCCTCCAGCAGGTTCAGTCAGAATTGAGAGGTCTAATTGCTGGCCTTCGTGGTGAGTAACCGAGAAAGAAGCACTCTCGGGTAGACAGACGCACACTTGAGCCATTTCTCTAATATATAGGCATCAAAGTGACTCTCAGAGGGAGGTGACATTCCAACAGCGTCTCCAGCCCAGAAGAGGGTGAGTTCCTGGCTTCCCTTGTGTCCTGGCGCCACTAGCTCCATTCTGTTTCTTTCGAAGGGAGTGAAGGGAAAGCTAGGGAAGTTTCAGAAGTGATACCCCAGGGTCTCCAGCACCCAAAGTGGGCGCGAAACCCTGGGTAGATATGTTATTTATATCCTTTGCTGTTCCTGATTGGCTATTTCTGGGTCTCTGGATCCAGAAATTCTTGCAGGAGGCTAATCAAAGTTTACCCACTTAAAATGCCGGCTCCTCCTCTCCGCCTCGATCACTCCATAAATCACATCCCCCTCTTGCCTGCCCTCGTCCAAGGGCTCTCCGAAGTCTTTCCCCACGTCCTGAGGGGTCAGGGTCGGGGTTGCGGAGAGAGAAACAAAGTTTTCCTTCACGGGATCTTCACCGGGCGAATGTCCTGCTAGTTCCCCGTCATCGCTGACGAACGGAATTTCTAGAAAACCTGCTAGGAAACAGGGATCAGGGAGTCCGGGATGAATGTAGACCGAAGCAGGGAAGCGGGGTCTGAGAAGGCTGGGGTCAGCAGGGAAAGGGGCAGACTCCTCCAGCGCCCCATCAGCACCGCGCCCCCGCCAGTCTCCGCTGCCCGCGGGGCCACCTCCCCTCCACTTATGACTTCATCTCACGCGAATCCAGCCCCTCACCCCCTCCCCACCCCGCCGACACCTTGGTGGGGGCTCCCTGGTCGCTCCTCTTCACCCTCTGGTTTCCTCCCTCCAGTCCCAGTTCACCGGGCGAGCTCCCGGAGCAGAGCCGGGTGTCCACCCGTTGACTTCTACCAAGTTCTCTTTCTCCCCAGGAGCTATCCCGGTCAGGAGCAAAGCCCTGCTGGCGCCGCTGTCTTGCAGAAAGGTCAAGATGTGGCTTCTATAACTACGTTACTAGAGGCGGAGGAATTCAAACGTTCGGCTCTCTAGCCCTTTCGGCTGAAGGGCATAACTTTTAAGAGACTTCACTTGGTGTTTCCACGCTTTTTGAGAATCCTCAGAAAAAAGTAAGATTATTGCCTTTGCTGTACATGCAAATCTTTGCCACATGCCACAGCACTGGGAAGACTGATGTTAATCTCAAGTTGAGAACCTAGAAATCATGTGCAACCACTATTTTAGTGTGTATGATGAAGAGGCATTCGTCTGAAAGAGAGAAGACTCTGGGACTCTATTAGTTGATAGTACGTGGGGAGCGAATGGGAAGGAAGAGAACAAATATTTAAAATGTCTATTGAACTATTATGCCTAGTATATGTATAATATAGTATATATGCCTAGTACTATATGCCCTCTATGTGCCTCATACTGAACTATTATGCCAGACAAAGGACTCATGGTCCATGGTCCAGACTTCTTGGGAAACCTCGTCTGAGGCTTTTGATGAGATCATCAAAGGAGATTATATAGTCACATTTACGTTTGTGTGTGTTAGTGCTAATTTGGTAAACATGCCCATTTAAATAAACCACAGTTTCTGTAGCTATGTTTTGACTCCTTTTATAAAATCAGAGATTGTCTTAAGATGGAAGTGACCTGAGCCCTTCTTGATCCTTTTTAGTACTAAATCGGGCAATAAAAGGAACCAGTCAACAGGAAAAAACTTGGTCATTACAGTAGTGATCCTGAGGTGCTTTATGTTCAGGTTCCCCAAACGGAAAGACTTCAAAGCACTTTCTTATTAGGAGAGAAAGTACCACACTCCGGTGTCACTCGTGGAAGTTCCTTTACTAATCTAACCAGTGGGCATAGTTTCTCTTATTCAATCACAGGTGCTTGAGCCCTCAGTATCTGCCTTGAACTCACTGGTTCTTTCAGTGGAGGGAGGAGTCTTGGTCTATTCTCTATCACCTGTTGGATTGCACAGGTCAAGGAAGTGCCCTGACACCCGCAAGCCCTGTGTCTCAGATTTCCTAATGGAGTGGTAATACTGCCAAATACTTAATTGTCCAGTAACCTAAACAAATAGATAACCACCCCTTTGGAAAGATGCCTAATACACTTAAATGCAATATGTTGTCTGGCACATGCCTATTTCCTTCGGATTCCTTCAGTATTATAGGTTCCAGCATTCTGGAACCTAAATATTGCTGGGGAATTTAACCTTGGATTTCCTGCTCTCCATACTGTGTTAACAGTCCAGATGATGAAAATTTATATACAAGCAGAAAATTTACTTTAAGGCCTTGACATCCAAAATATAGTCTAGGGACCAGCAGCATCAGCATTTCCTCATAACTTATTAGAAATGCGGAATGTCAGGCTTATGGAGTCAGAATCTTAACAAGCTCCATAAAGGTTAGCGAATTTTGAGATGTACTCTGTGTTCCAATCTATATACCAAATGCTTTATGTTCAATTTAGGGCATTTGAAAATTCCCACCAGAATCTTTCTGGATCAACAGAAGTCTTGCACTACATTGTTCCTAGCTCCAGTAGAGAGCCATTCATGTATTGGCCTGAGGCCCCCATCTGCATGTGCTATAAAAATTTTGCTGAAAATTAAATACTAGTAAATAATATGTTCCTTTTGATAGATGTATCATATTAGCCCTCTCAGCACTTATTAAGCCCCTATTTAAATATTTACCTCCTATATGGTCTCAAATATTTATTACATTGATCATTATAGTAATGCAAAGTAATGTGTTGTATTGATACTTACGAATTTTCTGAAGTAAATGTTCAAAAAACATTTCTTGGTTCAAATCTTGGTCAGCTTCTCAATGAGCACACAAGAGTGTTTATAGTGGATTGAGGCACTTACGGTGAGGCTAGCGGGGAGCATCTATTGGGAGGCATTTGGAACCTGAAAGTAATAACAATAATAAAGATGATGATAACAGTGAATCCTCATTTCTCAAACTAGGAAACTGCAACTCTGCAAGGTTAAAGAACTGGCCTAGATTTTCTAGCCACTGCACTGCATATGTCAGTGTCTACACACACCAACGTAACACATCACCTGAACAAACTGATTCACAGTTTGTTTTGATTTAATTTCTTGCCCCAGAAAAAAAGTCAGGCACTCTGCCACTTCCTTAAGAATTATAATGCCTATTTGTAGGTCCAAAGAGATTATCATGTTGATTATCTTAGTAATTTCCTCCAGTGAAATGCCTCATGTAGGCAAATGGAATATAGAGGCATAATTCTTGATTCTTGTAAGCATAGCAGTCACTTGAAACAAAATCTTATAGTTGTCTTGGAGGATACTGCCTGGTGTGGAAAGACTGAGGGTTGAACACAAGGGAGTATTAATTAAGAAATACAGCTCTTGTCAAGCCACAGAAGATCCTATAACTTCACCCTGGGCAGTTGTACATGCTCATCGCACCTTAGGACAACGTTGTGAGGCTTCACCATGACTTGTCTCTAAACCAAGAATATCTGTCATTAATACCTTAGTTTGACTGTTTAAGTAGAGAATTTCTCTTCGTTAAAATTGTGTAAAGTCAGTGGCACCATGTTTTCAATTTACAAAATGGAAATTAAAGGACATAATGTTCATAAGCTTATAGATTTCTTACCTGATCTTGGACAAATTAAAACATCAAAAAATTGTGGGTAAAAGATCAGGACAGTGGTCAGAGGGTCCAAATCTTACTCAGCAGAATTGGTTCATTTCTTCTTGGAGTTGCATGAATCAGTACTCCCCGCCACCCCCACCCATGCTCTCATCTATAGCTATATTTGCAGGAAGAAACAGGTACAAGATCTTTCTTAGTTAAATAAATTTTTAGTTCTTGTTTACTAGCTTATATAAGCAAGATTTCTAAAAAATGAAAACACAGTCCTCCCTTTTTAAAAATTGCTATATCATACCGAAGATATATGTAAATCTATATATGTCTTTAAGGAAGAATTAAACTCTTCCTCCCCCACACCTCTTTTTTTCTGCTTGCTTCCATCTCTGGACCTTTAAGACAGAGGCATTAATTCCAAAACAAACTTAAGGATTTGGGGCTCTGGAGTTTAGAAAGGACAAAACCATGGCAAATCTCTTTTAAACTTCTTCCCTGGATCTTACACCTTATTATTATTATTATTATTATTAAATTTCTCACATGTCTCTGCCTTTGCACACTGTT
>NW_011889423.1:303512-305700 GCF_000151845.1 Pteropus vampyrus | reverse complement strand
AAAAAGGGCCAGAAACCACAGCAAGGTATTTTTCACCTAACTCTGAGCTATGTTGCTGAGCATTTAACTTCTAGTACCTCTTCAGATATTTGGAAGAACTGTGAAACAAATAACCTTAGAATCATTCTTTAGTTCTCTCGGTCTTACAACCCACATTCAATGCTTTAACAAACGGTGTTGTCAGAATATTTCCAGAATCCAAACACTTATCACCACCTCCACCATCACTGCTGTAGTCGGAGTCACTGCCATTTCTCACCTGCATCATTGCAGTAGCACCTTAGCAAATCTCCCTGGTCGGCCCTTGTACCCCTTCAATCTGTCCTCTACAGAGAAGACAGAATGGTTGTTAAAACCTAGGTCAGAGCTGATCATGTTTCTGCTTAAAACCTTCTGTGCATTTCCATTTCATTCACCATAAAACTGAAACTCTTTGCCACGGCTTTAAAAATTCCTACGTGATTTTGCCACTTCTTGGATTCCCCTCACTTCTTTGACTTCATCTCTTAGCACCATCTCCCTTTGCTGGCTGCATTCCAACTGCATTAGCCTCTAGTGCTCCTCAGAAATTCCTCCCTCAGTGCCTTTGTACATGCTCTTCTTGCTGCTTTGAGTCTTAGCTCCCTCATAGCTGCATGGCTCAATCCCTCACTTCTTTTAAGATTCCTCCTCAGATGTTATCTATCAGAGAGGGCTTCTCTGACCACTCTATGTGAAGTAGCACCCACTCTCTTTGCTCTCTATTCCCCTCCTCTACTTTAATTTCCTTCTTTGCACGTAACACCACCTGACTTTTGCTGCTGCTGCTGTTTTTATTAACTTTCCCTCCTCCACCACCAGGTTAGAAGCACTATGAGAATAGAGTGTTTTTACTGCCGAAGTCTCAGAGGCTGGAACTGCACCTAATAGATATTCAATAAATAGTCGGTCAATGAATTGTGTGAATTGTTGTTTTCAATCAAAGAGTTATACAAGCTTTTTAGGAATACCTGATCCTGGGAGAGATAAAGAGCATGAAAGTATTAGAGGCTTGACTAGAGGGCTCTTGCAGTGTAGGGAAAGTCCCGTTCTCTGGGAAAGGCTGAGGGAGCCATGTCTGAAAAATATTTTGTGGTAGCTCTCCCTCTGGGCCACAGTACGGCCCTATAAATGCCTTAAAGAAACATTGCAAGGTTCTTCCAACTGAACATAAAGTAAGGCACCAAGTAAACTCTCAGAAACTTTAAACTGAGCATCAGTGCCATTGGCTCCCTTGCAAACTTGCTTCAGGCACAGCTGCTTAAGTACAGGGCTGCTTCAGGCTTTTCTGGCTTTGAGCAAATTCTGAACCATGTGGTATTTTGAGGTCACATTGTAGAATTGCGCATAGCAGAGCCATTCTATAAGAGTCTGTAAAATAATTGATTTAATAAGCTGCGGAATAAAAATGTCCACAATAGGGAGACAAGAGAGAAAAAGGGAAAGGAAAACTAAGGTTAAGGAAGGACCTGTATAACCAACAGGATTTCATCAGCCTCACTTGACCAGGTTTTGTGAGGGAGGATCACTGTGAGTATGAGCCCTTAGCCCTAGGGAAACACTGCTGCCATGTGGGGAGAATGCCTAGAGGATGATATGGAACAGCAGGTGAGAACCTCTGCTGGTCACCAAACATTCGTGAATAGGCAGTGCCTCCATTTTCAGAAGCTATGGGGGCAAACTGCACCACTGTGGACAAATCAGGTACTGTCATGTTTTTTACCTTCGGGATCTTACTGAGAGATTGTAAATTACAAGTTGATTTCTAGGGATTCCATCACCTGTGTGCATGATATGGATGTGGAATTTACAGGGAGAGAGCTGTGTTATTGTCCAGGGAGATGGTGTTTATGGGATTAAGCCGAACTACTTATTAAGTTAGATGGCATCCTGTGGACATGGAGAGAAGGTAGAAAACACCCACTAGAAAAACTCTTGAGTTGGTCTTTAACAGCTGAAGTGAGGAGTTCGGAGGGACAGTCGTAGATTTAAGGCCTTGAGTAGTAATTAGAGAACCGACATTTTTTTTTCCTTTCATTGATCTTTCTGATCTTACGTATATGGTGCTTCGGGGTCCCACCAAAGTAAACTTTTATAAAGGATTTCCAAGTTTTACAAAGAATAGCTCTTTGATACCATGGTTAAAGAGCAAAATATAGTTTTTTTTTTT
>NW_011889423.1:300367-302682 GCF_000151845.1 Pteropus vampyrus | reverse complement strand
CTAGTTAGTGGCAGAGCCAGCGTCAAGACAGGAACCCAGCTTTCACCACTACTAGGCTGCTGTTCATTCTGCACTGGCTTGGCACTGACAATAAAAGGGAGAATTTTGTTTTGTTTTTAATACATCTGGATTCTTTAGGGTCTCTGTGATTATTTGGGGCCAGGGGACAATCGTTTATCTTCTTTCAAGGAATCTTATCTGATTATCAGAGAAGCTGGAACTGGGCCAGAGAGGAGAGCGGAGCCTGGGAGTGGTATGAAAGATCTGCATGACTTTGCAGGGGAAGACCAGGTTAATGGTCCCTCCTCACGAGTATTCAAAAGAAGCTGTTGAGGGCTCAGACTGGGGACACACACGAAAAGCCAGATATGTTATGATCAAAACTTTCTCAGAAGTGGAAAGCTAAAGGGGCTTACCAAGTAGAAGACATGCTTGGGTCAACCTTCCCTCAACATGTCCTCCCCTAGGCTATCACCTGGTGACAGTCATTTCAAAAATACAAGAGAAGTTACAAAAAGAGCAATGGCTTGGTTTACCCCCCAGGGAGAACAAGACCTCCCTTGTGCATAACCTGGGGCTGTAGCTGCAAGGCTGAGATTGATAGCCTCTGATCTGATGATGAACATATTCTGCCCAAATCAGGAACAGCTTATTCTTGGATATACGCACGCTCCAATCTGTCCACCTCACCTGGACAAAGGGACAGGTGAGGTCGTGGGATGGCAGTTGGGAGAGTGTCCAGAGGCTTGAAGGTGTTGCATGAATCCTGTAGTTAAATAATAGCTTGTCGAGAAAACAGTTCTATGGTTGCCAAAGGTAGCCAATGAAACACTCCAGAGGAGAGGTGCTTAATGCCTCCCTTTTCCAATAGCAAATGTTCCTGATTTAGGGAGGTGTCCCTTTGACCAGAATGCCTGTCTTAGGCCATGTCATCGTACTACTCCGCCACACTCCTGAATCAGAGCTCCCCCTCTCACTTCCCGGCCTGGTGCCTGGGGTGTGGCTCCACGTTTCCCCATCGCTTCCTCAAGTCCAGGCTAGGGGGCAGAGGCAGCCGCCCTACTCCCCCAGTGTCGGGGGAAATAGAAGTGGTAACCAGAGAACTATCATCTTAAGGGGTGAGCCGTTGGAGTCATTTTAATTTAGTTGAGAATCTTAGTTTGTGACAGCAGAAAGGGATGTTATAGATAGTCTAATTCTTCCTCTTTATTCTTTTCTATCACTTCCATTTTAGAGATGAAGAAACTGGGACTCCAAGCAGTGACAAGGCTTTCTAAAATCACACAGCTAGTTAGTGGCAGAAGAACAAGATCTGAAGTCTTTCATCCACTCCACAAACATTCTCCTGTGAAATACCAGGCAGTGTGCTACGGCAAACAAAGACATTGTTCTGGCTGTCCAGACTCACACAGCACATGCAAGAGAAGGCCAAATAGACCCTTTGCTGCACCACATAGTCCTTGTTAAGATGAAGTCGTGTACAGGAAGCATGGAGGAGGCCTTCTTATGGAATCTCAAAAGGGAGATGGAGATGGTTAATTTAAAGAAGGATTCCTGGAGAAGCTGATAAAAAGCTTCATGCCCTTTGCCCTGCACTTAGAGATATTTCTTGGCATGTGTACTTACTCTGGGTGCCTGAAAGTCTCTGGCAACCAACATAGACTTCCCCCTGGGCAAGGCCCACTTCCAAGGTTAGAAAGAAACTTGAGATATCACCTGACTGTTCTCCACACAAAGGTGGTAGGTGAAAATGGTTTGGGAGGGCTCTTTAGTGCAAATGAACAGGAGGAAAGAAACAGATTCCAACTCAGAAGTACTTCCAACCTTTTAGTTGTAAGACAGGTGCTAAAACGTGGCTTCTGGGTGATAGAGAAGCAGGAAGAGTTTAGATAACGGTTTGGGGAGAACACTTTCTGCTTTAAATGACCTTCCTGAATCCAACGTGTTTCTAGCTTTTTCACTTCCAGTCATCCCGGCTTTGACCCTGCTTCCCACCCACAGACACATCCTCACTCCCCCGCCCCGAGGCCCCCCTTCCCCATGACCCTGCAACCTCTCTCCCTGGTGCAACCCAGATCACTCCGCTCATCTCTAGGATCCCCTATGAACTGTTTTCCAGAATTATTGAAAGAACACAGATAATTAAAAACCGTAGCTAAGAAATACAGACCAATCCTTCCTCCTCCCAGAGGTATGTTTGGAGGCAGGCCCTCCCAGTGTCCGGGGAGGGAGCACTCTGAGGAGCTGCTTTAGTCCAGTGGTGTGAGGCAACTGGCTGCAATGTGCCTTGTGGAAGCTCTGAACCAGGGCAGCCA
>NW_011889423.1:294711-299942 GCF_000151845.1 Pteropus vampyrus | reverse complement strand
AAATAAAAAAAGGAATCTTTGGAAACGTGGTGGAGTGAGAGACATCCCCAGATCTCTCCCCTTGAAACAACAATAAGTTAAACATCTAAAACTCAACAAAAAACACCCAAACTGCACACCAGCACAACTGAGCGTGGGGTCTGTGCATAAGAGCTACCACAGGTCTGAATCCCGGGTGTCCAGTGTCTCGGGCAGGCGGTGGACTAGGAGAAATAAAGAAGCTGCTTCTTGCAGCAGTGTGGGAGCTCCATGCAGGAGAAGGGAGAGGAGAGAAGGAGCGATGAGTTCGTGGGGCGAGTTCCCTGAACATTCCTGCCTGGGATAGCTGTGAGCTCCCCATGGACCACAGCAGACCACAGCTGATTTTTGCTGGCTGTAATTGCAAAACTGAGGCTGAGCCGCAGCCCCCAACCCCCAACCCCCAACCCAGAGGGCCCCTCCCCCCATACCCTTCATGACCCATCACCACGGAGCCCCAGGAGAATCTGAGCAAATGCTGCCAAGTCTGTCACTGACTGTCAGGGACTAAAACTGAGGGTAGTGAGCGTGATTAAATATCTACAAGAAAATTTAAAAAGCATTATTAAGACTTTATATAAAGCAGGGATCCAAGAGGCTTAGATGCCACCTACTGGAAACCAAAAAAAAAGTCGCCTTCTTTGCAACAGGCTAAAGAGAGACCTTTATATAATAAATCTTCTTTCTGGAAAAATACCAGAATACACTTCCATTAATGCCCGGGAAGATAAATAGTCCATTAAACACCATGAACAACCAAGGAGACAAAGCATCTCAGAAAGAAAGAGAAAAATCTCCAGAAAATAAGCTTACAGACATAGAAATATGCGACTTAAAGGACAGAGAATTCAGAACGGTACTTCTAAAAAAATTCAATGAGATTCAAAACAACTCAAATCAACAATTCCAGGAATTGAAAAAACAACTATATGAGCAGAGCAAGGAGATTGAAACCCTCAAAAGGAACCAAATAGAACTTCTGGAGATGAAGAACACACTGCACGAGTTGAAAAATGAAATAGCAAGCTTGGGAAATAGAGTCGACCAAATGGAGGAAAGGATCTGTGATATCGAAGACAGAAATCTAGAAATAAATCAGAAGGAAGAAGAGAGAACCCAAAGAATGAAAAATAATGAAAGAGAAATTCAAGAACTAACTGATACCATCAGGAGAGGAAACATACGAATAGTAGGCATTATTGAAGGCAAGGAAAAGGAACAGGGATTAGAAAGCATTTTCAGACAAATAGTTGACGAGAATTTCCCAAATCTAAGGAATGAGCTGGAGCTTGAAATTCAAGAAGTCAACAGAACATCCAATTATCTCAACCCAAAAAGGCCTTCACCAAGACACATTGTATTAAAATTATCAAAAATCAATGACAAAGACAGAATTCTCAAGGCAGCCAGGGAGAAAAAATTGGTAACTTATAAAGATGAACCCATGAGATTATCATCAGACTTCTCAGCGCAAACCTTACAAACCAGAAAGGAATAGAATCAAATATTTAAACTATTAAATGAAAGGACCTACCAGCCTAGAATAATGTATCCATACATACAAAAATTGAGGGAATTCTCTACTACAAGGCCTGCACTACAGGAAATACTGAAAGGGGTCAGTTCACCTAAAACAAAATGACAAACAAAAAAACAACAACAAAAAAACATAATTAGGAGTACGGTGACTATCGGACAAATAGAAGCAGGGGAGTGCAACCTGTACTAAGAACGGGGCATTATAAGCTTAAATAATAAGAAGAGAATTGTTATAACAAGATAGTAATGAACGTTCAGCATACATAGGAACAAATTGAGATAACAGTGACTGAAACGGGGGGGTGGGGGATTCAAAGATTCAAATTTGCATACGGGAATGGAGATAAGGCATGCACAGAAGAAAATGGATGACTGTATATATATAACTATCCTTTACATATTCATAATGGTAACCACAAGCCAAAGATTCAGAACCATTGTATATAACATAAAACAAGAAGGACCAGAGGAAAAACCCACAAAAGCCAACCAAAATAAAGAAAACAGAAGCACAAGGACAAAGAAGCAATAGATACACCGAGCTACCAGAAAGCAAAAGATAAAATGGCTGTAAGAAGACCTCATATTTCAATTGTCACCCTAAATGTAAATGGACTGAACTCACCAATAAAAAGGTACAGAGTTGCAGAAGGGATCAAAAAGCAAAACCCAACCATATGCTGCCTTCAGGAGACATATTTCAGCTCCAAAGATAAATACAGACTCAAAGTGAAAGGGTGGAAAATGATATTTTGAGCAAATGGCATTCAGAGAAAAGAAAGAGTAGCGATACTAATATCAGACAAAATAGACTTCAAAATAAAAAAGGTAATGAGAGATACTGAGGGACACTTCATAATGATAAAGGGAATCATACACCAGGAAGACATAACATTTATTAATATCTATGCTCCCAATCAGGGAGACCCAAAATATGTAAAGTAATTACAAACAGAACTAAAGAGAGAAACAGACCAAAACACTATCGTAGTAGGGGACCTAAATACCCCACTGTTGGATATGGACAGATCATCCAAACAGAAAATCAATAAGGAAATAACATCCTTAAATGACACATTAGACCAGCTGGACATAATTGACATTTACAGAGCCTTCCATCCCAAAACAGCTGCTTATACATTCTTTTCTAGTGAACATGGACCATTCTCAAGAATCGACCACATACTGGGACACAGAGATAGCCTCAACAAATATAAGAGGGTTGAAATCATACCAACCATATTCTCTGATCATGATGCTTTGAAACTAGAGATCAACTGCAGAAAGAAATCAGGAAGAACTACAAATACATGGTGATTAAACAACATGCTACTGAAGAATAACTGGGTGAGAGAAGAAATAAAAAGAGAGATCAATAGATACATAGAAACAAATGATAATGATAGTACAACATATCAAAACTTTTGGGACACAGCAAAAGTGGTCATAAGAGGAAAGTTCATATTATTACAGGCCTATCTCCAAAAACAAGAACCAGCCCAAATAAATAATATAACCCTTCATCTTAAAAAACTAGAAAAAGAAGAACAAATAAAGCCTAAAGTCAGCAGAAGGGAAGAAATAATCAAAATGAGAGCAGAAATAAATGAAATTGAAAACAAAAAAAAAAAAGAAAAAATTAATGCAACTTAGAGCTGGTTCTTTGAGAAGGTTAATAAAATTGACAAGAAAAAAGAGAAAGGACACAAATAAAATCAGAGATGAAAGAAAGGAAATTACGACTGACCACAGAAATACAAAGGATCATACAAGAATACTGTGAAAAAGTATATAACACCAAATTTAATAACTAGAAGAAATGGATCAGTACTTAGAAAAATACAACCTTCCTAGACTGAATCAAGAAGAACTGGAAAATCTAAAGAGACCGATCAGCAGTATGGAAATGGAAACAATCATCAAAAACCTACCAAAAAGTAAATGTCTAGGAGCAGATAGCTCACCAGTGAATTCTAACAAACATTCAAAGAAGATTTAATACCTATTCTCCTTAAACTCTTCCAAAAAGTTGAAGAGGAGGCAATACTTCCCAATTAATTTTATGAGGCCAATATCACCCTGACACTAAAACCTGGTAAAGATAACACACAAAAAAAGAAAACTACAGGCCAATATCTCTTATGAACACAGATGCAAAAATCCTGAATGAGATACTAGCGAACTAAATACAGTAACATATTAAAAAGATTATACACCATGATCGAGTGGGCTTCATCCCAGAGGCACAGGGATGGTTCAACATACACAAATCGATTCATGTGATACACCACATAAACAAATTCAAAAATAAGAATCATATGATCATATCAATAGATGCAGAAAAAGCCTTCAACAAGATACAGCATCCATTTATGATCAAAACACTTAACAAAATTGGTATAGAAGGAAAATACCTTAATATAATAAAGGCCATATATGACAAGCCCTCAGCCAACATTATACTTCACAGTGAGGAACTAAAAACCTTCCCTCTAAGATCAGGAACAAGGCAAGGCTGTCTGCTATCACCACTGTTATTCATTATAACATTGGAGGTCCTAGAGAACGCAGTTAGGCAAGAGAAAGATATAAAAGGCATCCAAATAGAAAACAAAGAAGTCAAACTGTCATTATTTTTAGGTGACATGATTCTCTATACAGAAAACCCTAAAGACTCCACAAGAACACTACTAGAAACAATAAGGAAATACAGTAATCTTTCTGAATACAAAATCAATGTTCAAAAATCCATAGCGTTTCTATACTCTAATAATGAAGCATCAGAAAAAGAAGTGGAAAAAATAATTCCTTTCATAACTGCAACAAAAAGAATAAAATACCTAGGAATAAATTTAACAAAACAAGTGAAGGACCTATATAATGAAAACTACAAGACCCTATTAAAAGAAATCGAAAAAGATACAAAGAAATGGAAAGATATTCCGTGTCCTTGGATTGGAAGAATCAACATAGTTAAAATGACCATATTACCTAAAGCGTTATACAGATTCAATGCAATCTCCATCAAAATCACATCAGCATTTTTTAAAGAAATAGAACAAAAAATTATCAGATTTGTATGGAAGCACAAAAGACCCCAGATTGCCAAAGCTATCCTGAGAAAAAAGAACGAGGCTTGAGGCATCACTCTGCCCTACTTCAAATTATACTACAAAATGACAGTAATCAAAACAGCATGGTATTGGCAGAAAAACAGACACATGGACTAGTGGAACAGAATCGAGAGTCCAAAAGTAAACCCATATTTATATGGACAAATAATTTATAACAAAGAAGCCAAAATCATACAGTGGAGAAAGGAAAGCCTCTTCAATAAATGGTACTGGGAAAACTGGAAAGCCATCTGCAAAACAATGAAACTAGAGTGTTGTCTATCACCACACAGCAAAATTTACTCAAAATGGATTAAGGACCTGAATATAAGACCTGAAACAATAAAATGCATAGAAAAAAATGTAGGAACTAAACTCAAGGACCTTGGACTTAAAGAGGATTTTATGAATTTGACCTCAAAAGCAAGGGAAATAAAAGCTAAAATAAATGAATGGGACTACATCAAACTAAAAACCTTCTGCTCAGCAAAAGAAATTGTCAACAAGGTAAAGAGACAACCATCCAAATGAAAAAATATATTTGCAATCAGTGCCTCCGAT
>NW_011889423.1:282431-294465 GCF_000151845.1 Pteropus vampyrus | reverse complement strand
CAGCATTATTCACAGTGGCCAGGACATGAAAGCAACCAAAATGTCCTACGATAGATGATTGGATAAAGAAGCTGTGGTACATATATACAATGGAATATTATTCAGCCATAAGAAGAGATGAAATACTGCCATTTACGACAACATGGATGGACCTCGAGATAATCATGCTAAGCTAAATAAAGCCAAACTGAAAAAGCTGAAAATCACGATATTACTTATATATGGGATATAAACCTAAAAGCAGCAAATGAGCAGGACAAACAGAGATTTATAGACATGGACTATAGGCTAGTGGTTACCAGAGGACTATAGAGTAGTGGTTACTAGTGGGGTCGGGGAGGAGAGGGGAGGTAGACGAGGTAAAGGGCGTCAAATATATGGTAGCTGAAGGAAACTGGACTTTGGGTGGTAAACACATAATAGAATATACAGATGTCAAATTATAATGTACACCTAAAAATTATATAATTATATTAATCAATGTTACCCCAATAGACTTAATTTAAAAAAAGTCTGCGGGGGCCAGGCAGTAGCAGATTAAGGAGTGGTTGAGGGCTTGTGGTGGGGTCATTTGTCCTCCCCAATGCCTTCTACAATCTCTTTCCATTACTATTATTTGATGTGGGCAATCCATATTTCCTCAGCTGTGTGCAAGGCACTCAGAAAGCAGAGTGCCCTTAGCCCACTCTTGTGACATGATCGTCTCTTGGGGAAGAAATATAAAGCAGGGGATGATAAGGAGAATAAACACACCCCACATCAAAATGGCAGAGGAAAGGGACAATTAGAAAGGGTATTTTTTTGAAGGGCCTGCTGGTGGCTGCCAGGAGTAGTAAATACGTGAGTCAGTGTTAAGATTTCTTCTCTTCTGTAATTAAAAATTTCCAGAAAGTTTGTTAAACTGCATAGCCTGCGGGTAGTGTGCGTTAGAGTACTCAGGTTTTAGGAGGAGCAGGAAGCAGGCGGGAGGTAGCCGCTCAGGGCAGAGAAGCACTGACGAGAAGCCAGGATGAGCAGAGAGAGCCTTGAGGGTCCATTGACGACAAGAGCACTTCCCAGGGAGAATTTGAAAGATTTAAGAAAAAGAACTAGAATTCTAATAATGATGAAAGATGGGCTCGAATTGTTGTTATATGAATTTTAAAGTGGGGGCAATCTCCCAAATCCAAAAAACTGGGCCTATTTAGGTTCTGTTCCCTTCTGCTTACTGTTTCCTTATTCCCATTCGATGCCTGGAACCGAGGATGCCGTCTATGGCTCCCAGTCACTTGGAACCTTTCCCAAGTTGACGTTCCACAGAACACTGTTCCTTAGGTATGTTCATAGTGGTGTCCCTCAAATGAAGTTCCATGCTCAAATCAGTTTGTAAAATTCTGAATTTAACAAACTTCTCTGTTACTGGGTTTCTCAACATTTTGTGCTTTGTGGATCTTGTGACTCTACAAAGGAAGAATTAAAATTAACAGTGTTTCTCAAACTTTTGATCAAGAAACTCTTTTCCTTGAAGCACACTCATTAACATTTTCCAGAACAATGTTTGCCTGAAGGCAAGCAGGAAAAAGGCTGTTAGTCATCCTGCAGTGTTTAGACTTCCCTTCTTCTCTTGTAATTGGAAACCAGAATTTTAGCTGGGCACATGCCCACCCAGAATAAATCGAACATTTCTCTGTGTCTCTTGCAGTTAGATACGGCTATGTGAGCAAATGCTTTCCAGCGAGATATAAGTGGAAATACTGTGTGAAATTTTGGGATGTATCCTTAGAAGGCAGTGCCATGCCCTTTTTGTGCTTTTTTTCTCCCTGCTTGCTGGAATGCAGATATGAAGGCTAGGGTTGGAGCAGTCATCTGGACTGTGACATGGAAGACACATGCTGAGATGGAAGAAGTCAGCACCTTGAAGCATCTCACCAATCCTGAACTAACTACCCCAAGCTTTCTTTTTCTTTTAGATGAAAAATAGATTTCCATCTTCTTTAGATTACTGTTGTTAGTTTTCTGTCATTAGTAGCCACTTGGGAAATGTGTAATGATAATCTCTTTAAATAGATCTCTCTTTATGCAATGAAAATGTTTCTGGAAGACGGTGCGCAAATTAATTATGTACTTACATCTTTATGGCATTGCATAACACATATCCAAAACAGGACAATTTGAACTCTGAAAGGACATCCAGAATGAAAGTCTTTGGGAAATAAATAATAACCTCTTGGTTGTTCATTTTCATGGGCTGGGATTATGCTTTCATTATGTAGAAAGAGACACATTCTTTGAACCCTTTTCCAGTATTCTCTGTCTTTTCAAGACCATTTTCACCCCAAAATATTTTTCTTTTTACCAGTTAGAAAGACACAGATTTGTACAGAGGAGACTATGAAGTGAGTTGTCTTTCCAAAAGAGAAATCATTTCAGGGCAAGAAGAGGTAAGATTAAGTGTTTTCCCATTCCTATATCAAATGACCAGGAGATGATAGCAACAAAAATGATTCTTTTGTCTCAATACCTTGATCTTTTACTAAGACCTCATTCACTAATTTTCCATGTCCTGGATACCTCGTGGTAATAAAAGTTGCCGAAACTGGAGTTTCAAACGTTGAGAAGGTGAGACTAGTCTTACTCTTGTTATTTCCCATCTCCACCTTAACTGTTCTGCAATTCATTTCTTCATTAATGAAATAGAGAGAATTGCTCCTTCACAGGTTTGCAGTAAAGACTGGCTGAAAATTTGGAAAATAGAGTGTACTGTGTCTCGCACACATTAGGACGTCAATAAATGTTTTTGAAAAATCCATGCTTGTTTAATGAGGACACATTCAGAACCTTACCCAACTCTCTCTCTGAAAGTAAAGTCTGTCTCTACCTTCTCAGTGGCACCAAAGCACACTCCCCTACAAGCCCCTCCCTTTCTGCTCTTTCCACTCTGGCCCTCCCCACAGTCAACTGGCTCCCTATGAGTTATTGTCAGGCAAACAGTGAGACACAAAGGACTTTCTCAGACCCATGATCACAAGGATATGATACTTGTGAGAGCTGCAGCAAAAAGGAAAGGTAAGAGGAGCTAGCACAGAGCCAAATAGAATCGACAGAAGGAGAGATTGGGAAAAAATTGAAAAGAACAGATTAGAAAACAGTGCTAAAGGCATGTGCAATTGGGCAGAATCAGGGTTGAGACGATTATGGGAAGGAAGGCATTCAGCAATAGGAATAAAACAATCAGCCATGGGTACTTTTTAACACCTCTGTATGTTCAGCTCTGTGTTAAGAACTCTGACAGATTCAGGAGAACTAGGAGATCAGATACTTGCTATCAAGGAGCTTATGGAAGCAAAAGAAAATGAGAATAACTAAGGAACTGAGAGCTGAAATGGTCAGAAAGGGCTTTCTTGAAGAGCTCCTCCTCCAGCTGTTTCTTACAGAGTCAGCATGGTGGAGGAGCAAAGTTAGGGGATGGGGCTGGAGGACTCGATTACCCTCTGCTACCTTCTGTCTTCTTTTACTCTATAGGAATTAAAGCAAAAGATGTAAAGGGACTCATACCCCTGATGATAATAATGGTGATGATTTTCCTGATATTTCTATTCTGGGAAAATGAGTTATATGAGGAAACAATGGTGTCAACCATGGAGCACTTGCATGTGGACTACCCTCGGAGTGACTTTCCTGTAAGGTACTGCAACCACATGATCTTACAAAGAATCATCAAGGGACCTGACAACACCTGCAAAAAGGAGCATGTCTTCATCCACGAGAGGCCTCGAAAAATCAATAGTGTTTGCACTTCTCCCCAAAAAATGGCTTGCCCAAATCATTCCACCATTTTGTGCTTCCAGAGTGAGACAAAGTTCAAAATGACAGTCTGTAAACTCATTGAAGGTATCAGATATCCTTCCTGCAGGTACCACGTTTCCCCCACGGAGGGGTTTATTCTTGTCGGTTGTGATGCCATGGGGCCAATTAATGTTCAGAGATATATTGCATAACTTGAGACCAGCACCTGCATCTGAGATCCTCTGTCCTCTCTCTCAGGGGCACTGGTGCTTGTTCTCCCTGATGCACACCTGAACTGTGGACATGGGGTAATGCTCTGAGTGACATGGGTAGCCATTGGTAATTCATCTATCCTTCCAGTATTTCTGAGCTGGAATCTTTTTGCCCTACTTCAATAAAAAAAAGTTCTATTAAATTAAACCATAAACTATGCATGTGTTTCGATTTATTGCCCCTTTTCTTTGGGTCATTTGATGAGAGCCAAGAGTGAATCCTACACAGGACTGGGATTAGAATAAGGTGAGTGAGGCACTCACTTCACGTGCAAAATTTTAGAGGCACCAAAAAACCCCTAGTAATCTAGATTAATAATATTTTCAAAACAGCAAAGTTATTGCAAAAAGCCCTGGTGAGCAAAATACCTGACTTTTAAATCAAGGGTTGAATTTAGGATGAGACGAGTTACATGAGCTGTGGTCAGATGTTGTTATTTAAAATTTTAATATTTGTTCATAAGGGATTGTTTTGAATTAAATCTGCTTTTAAATGTTGCATTAAATTAATATTTATCTTGATTACTGGGCTTTTTGGTACCCCCTTGAATTTTGTACCTGGAGGAAGTACCCCATTCATTTCACCCTAACCCCAGACCTGGCCCTAGGTATAGAGGCAATTGGGGTCATATTTTAGGTTTTTCTCTAAAGGTGATATATAACTCAAGCTGCATTTGTTCCTGTTCAGCAGCTCCCTCTGCACCTTGAAAGAAAGAGAAAAGGAGATTGAATGGAATCTGACTGGTCAGAAACCATTTTCCTGGAAGACTGGAGAGAAACAGACAAGGATTTCCCAGAGAGAGAGATTGAGACTCTCAGAGTTCAGTGTACCTCCTCTTTGTATTCCCAGAAGAAACAGAAGAGACTTTGCCCCAGACAACTAACTCTTTTCCCCTTTTAGTTCTTACAATTGAACTAGTCATTTAGTTCTTTCACGTTCGACTATGGGCAGAGAATCTTTAGAGATAGAGGGCAAAGGAAGACAAGAAAGAGAAAGAGAGGCTCCTAATTCTGGGACTCTGATCAAGTCCTGTTCCTCTCAGAGCCTTAGTTTTCACACCTGTAAAGTGAGAGCTTGAAATAGATAATCTTTGAGGTTCTTTCCAGGCCAATTATGCCACAGTTCTCTTTCTTAGTAGTATAGACATGGGCCTTGTAGGAGGGAAGGGTTGTTAGTACTGGGGAGCAATAAGAAATAAGGAATGCCAGATTATGGGGTCACTAATTCTGAGCTATGACATTTTAATCCTGCAAGTGAGAGCCAGAAATTCATACAGTGAGCTTGAGCAGGCACTGGTGATGTATGGGCTTCAAAGGGCCCTTTCTGTTCTGATCTTTTCAGTTGAGAGACTTCAGCTATTGCATTCTTTATTTGTACTTAATTCAAGGTCAGATCAAAAAAAGGAGGTACACCTATGCTAGTTGTTAACTTCGTCTTTTGTAAGTATCAAGTTCTAATTGATTTATTAGATTTAAGGAAGGAGAAGGGTGACATTTTTCAATCTTGAAAAGTGGGCAAGGCTCACCCATCTGGGGTGGCCTTTTCACAATTGAGTTTCATTATCTATTTCTCTGTGAGAATCCCAATGTCACTGTTGTCTTCTTTAAGTTTGAATGTCACCAAGGGATCAGAGCCCTCAGCATCCGAATAGATGCTAAGCAGAAACAGGTGGTTCCTAGGACATGACTTGTTGGGTCCTGGTAGCAGCATCATTTCTTGGGTGAAACTTTAAAGTAGCCGAAATGTGTTTCTATGTTCTGAATTCTTATTATTTTTCCTACTCCTCTCTCTAGGCTTTATTGTCCTTTCTTTCCTACCCAACAACTTTTCTTCCCTTCCTCACCTGACCTCCCTCCTTCTAATTAAAAGCAAAATCTTACAGATAAATGCATTCCCAATGAAGTGTCAGTAGGTAATTGAGACTGTCCAGTGGAATCTGTCCTCAGAGTATTTTCATTCAATAGTGATCAAAGCCCAATTCAAATGAATTGTGATGTTTTTGACATTTGTAGTTTGGGTTTGTTTGTTTTTCTTTTAACGGGCACCTAGCAGCCCAAATCAAACCTAGGTAGCTACAAATTCTGCCCACTTGAAATACATGTTTCAGAAAAACTGGGAATATCTGCACTACTCTTCTTGTTTATTTTTCTCCTTATTGTCTTTCTGTTTTCTTATTATCACCTCACTATTGATGTTGATGGCGAGGATATTTAGGAAACAATTAAATCCTTTCCTCCTCCCTTCGACCCATACCAAGACTATGCTCAAGGCACACACATGAACATATTTATTTAATTCTTAATAATCTATTGATAATCAAGCAATCCAATTATTTAGGCTTATATATTCTTAGTGCTGGGTCCTTGGTCTAATTTTAACACAGGACATTTTAAAATTAAATATAATTTTAAAAATACAAGTTCATGTATACTGATGTCAAATGAGCAGTATAAGAAGTGAGTGTGATAAGAAGTTTAGAGAAATGAGGAATGGATTTGAGAGACTTAAGTAACTGAGAAAATGTGTCAATGAAAGGATAGGATCTGAATTGGGCTTTGAAGGATTTCAAGAGGCAAAAAAGAATAGGCATTCAAGAAAGGAGCAAAAATGGAGAGATGGAATAGGGCTAATTCAGAAAGAGGGGGTCACACTTATTTGACTAGAGCAGGTTTGCATACCAAAATAATGGTAAATAAACCCTGAAAATCAGGTTGATATTAGATCAAGTAGAGCCTTGACTAAGTGGCCTCAGGGGATTAGATTACCTTGTGTAGGCGATGAGGAATATTTCAAGGTTTCTGAAGTAGTGTCATTGCAAGTGGTGTTTCTAGAAAAGATGTGTATTAAAGGAATTAGAGGGGCAAGGAATGGTGATTAGAAGGTAAATAAGTGTGATAATGCAGGAGATATAAGTACAAGGGAAGGAAGCTTTTAGAGGTGGGAGAGAAAAAAGAGGAAAAAACGAGATCTTTCTCGAGTAAGAGAAAAAATTGTCTCATGAATTTTCCAGCATTGACCTCAAGTTTAGGATTTTCTACACTAGTTAAGCCATACTAATGTTGTTAAAACAAACTTGTTGAGAAACTAGTAATATACACAGTTCAGTGCTTGATTCTGTACAGAATAAAAAGAAGCAGAAATTATGTTCCAGACTCAAGGAATTTTTAGCCTTAATAAAAGGAGAAAAGACTAACATGTATCAACTAAATAAAAAAAAAAAAAGATATAAAATGAAGTGCAGTAAAATCTATGCTGCAGGATTTCAAAGAAGCAAAATAAAAAGCATTTTGAGTTAAAGTACAAATAGACAAGGAATATTTCACAGAAGAGGAAGCACTTGGTGCTGCCTAGGTCACTGGGATTCTGACAGCTAAATGGACATTTTGTTCATTTCTCTGAGCAACCTTGTTCCACGTTGTCTCCTCTGATCTCATACAAGTCAACCTACCTCCTTTTTGCCCCTCCTTCTCTCACTTAGGCCCAATAACAGAAACTCACAGGAAACAAATACAATTTTACTTCTTGCCCTGCAACAAGCTGGAAGCTTTCTCTACAGGATCAACTTGCCAAAGGAACCGGTAAAGACAGATATCCCATTACTGGGAATCAATTGGGGGAAAAGAATGAGAGAAGGGGAAAATAACATTGTGGTTTTTTTCAAGTGGCTGCCATGTGCTAGGTACTGTGTGAGTCTGTAGAAGATATAGCAATAATGAGAAATATGTTGGGTGAGATTCTAGGAAGATTACAGATCCTTCCAATGAGATCGTAGACAAGGAGTAAAGGAAGGAAAATCCTATATAATTCTCACATTTCCCCCCCTTTTTTTTTTCACATGGGGAAACTGAGGTTAGACGAGGTAGAGTAAATTGTTTGTTAGTGGATAAGCAGGGATTTGAAGATGGTCCTTCAGACTCCATAGCTGATTGTCTTTTCACTGCATCATACTGCCATTAACAGATGTCAGAGTCTTAAGTTACATGGTCGGGTCTATCCTGGGAATTGTTATAAGGAAAAGAGAGTTATCTCCTTATTTTTATATTTTACTTTTTATTTTTACTGCAGAACAGATTACCCTAAGTCTGAGATGGAGACCTCTCTGCTGCTACTTGGCCTGGGGTTGATTCTTGTAGGATCTTCAGGAAGCAAAATGGAGACGACTAAAGAAAAATTTTCAGAGGAAGAGATGCAATATGACATGGCAAAAAATAACCAAGAAAAACAGACCATTGAGGTATTAACGAACTTGACTCTGTTATGTCATGATTTCGGCCTTAGCATGTCCAGGGACATTATGTCTTCCTCATTATTGACATTCGGAAGATTACAGTATGGATTCCCTAAGAGAAACAGTCCAAGTAATGACAAAGAGTATTGCAATAACACAGTGGACTGGAGAACAGTTTCAGAAGTTAATGGGTCATGCATGTTAAGCAATAACTTTATTCTTGGCTCCATGGAAGTGATCCGCGGGGTCCCCAAGGCCCACAGCTACAAGTGTGGAGAAAATCTTGGCATGAACTGTTCTGACAGCCCAGGACCGGAGACTACTATGCTTACTATGGGCAAAGGATTCCCCAAGTGCCAGTACCACAGTGTTACATCACTAAAGAAAATACTAGCAGTGTTAACAGGTCATTCTCTGATGAGTTTGTTAGTTAGTGGCTCTAACTTGTAAATCCCACAGACTGTGAGACTACGATCTAAAGAAAGACATAGTCATTATCATTATTGTTTATTGCTTTCTATTATCCACATATACCCTTTCAGCACTATAGTAAACTCTTGACTATTTATGCTAACTGGAGGAATGAAAAATCCAAAATTGTGGATAACTTGATTAAAATTTATAAATGATCTTGGAATGCAGATTTCTCTCTCTCTCTCTCTCTCTCTCTCTCTCTTTCACACACATACACACACACACACACACACACACTTTCTGTGAACCAAACTAAATTCCATCTTAGATCGGCTATAAAGCCAAGAAGTAGAGTTCACTCAACTTGACAGAATTAAGGTGACAAGGCCCAAAACCAATATAGATAACTGAAAATTAATTGTACTGCCACAAAATTATTCAAAGGAATAGTAAATGGGCATAGGGGATATTATTATCACTGCTTCTCTTCAAAGAAATGTGTGCATTAATGTGTGCATTAATGTGTGCACTCGAATGTGAGCACTCTCCTATGCAACCAGAAGCCTGCTTGTCCTCCAGAAGATGCCAGAGGAAAAAGATATTTTGCCTTAGCTGCTGCCCTCATTCAAAAGCTCCAGCCCTATGTAACCTTCATTTCTCTATCCTTATTCCTATCTATGTCACAGATTGCCAAGAAGGAAGAAATAAAATGCTTATTGCAATCTCTACTCGAGCATAGTCTTGATTCCCTGGGGGAGAGGAATGGCAAGCCATGGAGGAATAAAGGAGATAGAAATAGAAAATAGGAAGTTTATGCCAAATGTCAGGCAAAATTAGTCTTCAACCTTATTTTCTGATGTTGTAGTGAACTTTTTTTTATTACCAATTATTTATTTGTAAATCTTTATGGTTCAAAGCTCTACAGAAAGCATGGGCAGTTATCGTCTTCATTAATGAGGACCTATGTATTCTTGTTTTCTCATCTTACATCGCCCCTCTATCCTGAGACCACTCATTTTTAATGTCCTAATTTTAAATGAAGGCATGTAAATGAATGTCACATCACTGAAATACTTTTTTTGTTGTATATCGCTCTTCATATATCAATTTTCCCGATGTTTTTCAATTTGGTGCAGAATTCTCATTATATCGAAACTACAAAACTCTGACAATCAACCAATATGCAGCATTAGGGTAGATATTTTTGTACCTTTTAGCTGGGTTTTCCTTGTCAGTGTGGTGGCTGCTTAAATGATCACTATGGGCTTGGCAAAATAGGTATGCGATAAGCACTCAATTTGCTTTCGGCAGCTGTAGCAGAAAGTGATAGAAGGAAATGCCTGGGGCCAAAAGTTCTCTTCTCTGTAGGAGTTGAACCCAGGGTCCCAGAAGGGAGAGGTGCTCTTTGGGTTCCATTCTAAAGAGAGTTCCCTGTGGTGAGGCTGGTGCTACCACCCCCTCACCGGACATGGTGGTAGCGGTGGGTGTTCTATTCATGGCAGAGCAGTCTAATCTCTTGGTTCAAATTTGAGTAACTTCTTTTCCACAGTATAATCCTCTGTCAAGTCCAGCTCTGGGTGATAGTCATGTCAGCCCCAAAGAAAATAACTATTCAGGCTCTGGAAGAGTTTTTTGGTAATATGTAAGAAGCAAATCCAGCTTAGTTCAGAATTTAGTAAAGGTTTCTTCCTTTAGCAGGACAGAATAACAAAGACCCAGGATACCTCTTTCTAGGCCAGACATATCCTCTAAAGAGTCTCAATTAAGATCAAATCTTTCTGCTCTCTGAAGAAATCAGAAGTCTGGGTTCCAAGCCTTTGGTACCCTGATCTCCCAGGATCTGTGTAACCATCATACTATGAAGTCTGAAAGATGTTGAATGTGGAGGTGTCATAGAAAGGCAGGGTTCCTGAATGCTAGGACTTCTTACCCTCAAGTCCCTGTCACCCCTTTGACATAATGTGCATCTTAAGGTCCCTCATGATGACAATAGGCAGGGGATTTCCAATTTTAAAACATTAAGTTTTCGTAATGTTCTTTTTCTGTTCCCAAACTACAGAAGGCTCCTTTTTCTCATAGCTTTACCTGTACATTTTTCATTGTGGCTCTCAAGGCCACTAATACTCCATTCTCTTCTTTCCTAGCCTGTCTCCAGCACCTACCCAGTCTGTGTTGTTTTGAGGCTGCTCTCTTCACAGTTCACAGAACTTGTATCCTTATCTTCACTCCTATGGTAGGCCGATCTTGATGCCCTTCCTCCTCCCTTTCTCACTCTATCATTTTAGCCCATTCAATCTCACAAGCTCCACTTCTACTTTTCTCTTGTACTTCTTAGAAAAATAACTGAGGGGCAGATATGTGTCATATCCCTGTAGCTGAAAGGAAATATTAGAGGGAATGAAATGAGGTAATAAAAGAGACCAATCTGATCACAAGGGTCACGGAAGGGAGAGTTGGGCTGAGAAAGAAAATTGGAATGAAGTGTTAGAGAGGTGTGAGAAAGGGATACTGAGAGGGGTTATTTAGCATAAGAGAAGGGCCCTTCTTATCTCTAATCATTCCCTTTATTTTCTCAACATGAAGGGCACTTAGTTTCTTTAACTAACAATCCTGAAGTGAAACAAGTTCCTGGCCTCAAGTGCCCAGAATGATGCTAAAGTAAAGAGGGAGACTTTGCAACATCATAGGTAAATCCTCATATGTTTTACTGACTCATCATGTCAGTAAAATGACTAAAAAGTAATTTCACACCACTGGAATTCAATTTCCTTATCTACACAATGTAAAAGTTGGATTAGATGTGTGTTCTCAGACTTAGATATGCATCTGGATCACTGTGGTGAAGCTTTCAGGTGGCTCACCCGAAACCACCCTATTTGCTCTCAAGACAAAGAGGTACAGTGAGGTGCAGGGCTGCCCAGCCAGACGTTCTTTCCCAGGCTCTCTGAGCAGAAGTGATATGTGCCACTTCTAGGTCCAGGTCTTACGACATTGGACCAGCCTCACCTGTGATTTTTTTCTTCCCAACAGCTAGATTCCCAAAATGTACATGAGTGTGATTTAATCATGTAGATGAAGATAATGTCCTAGGAATGACCTGAACGGCAAAAGAGAGGGAAGCCACATGCCTGAATAACTGAGGAACACAATTATCTTGTCAACTTGGACTACTTATCTTTCTAGTTAAAGAATGTCTCGTTCTAGTCCCAATTAGGAAAAAAATAAAAATAAAAAGTTTGCTGCTTTTTATTCAGAGCGTTCAGGGATAGCACTGAGGCAAAATAAGTCAATTTAACTGAAAGAGCATCTACCCCCTACACAGTGTTCCAGAACTATCAAGGCAGGATTTTTATA
>NW_011889423.1:273947-281671 GCF_000151845.1 Pteropus vampyrus | reverse complement strand
AAAAAAGAAATAAAAAGTCATTAAACATTTGGAAATTTTTTTCCTTCCCACTAAAGGTAATATAAATAAAAACAATGTAATATCATTTTTACCTGCCCAATCAGCAGAAATAAGATTTAAAATATAACATAGTGCTGGCATACATGCAGGAAAGGGGGTATTCTTATGTGTTCCTCCTGGGACAACAAATTGGTAAACATGCTGTCTGTCTGGGGAGCAATTTGAACTAAGCCCCATTCTAGTTTTCAGAGCCCTGCACCTTGGGTTTACTCCTCCCTCCTCATATACATCCTTTAGGTAAGAAACTCAGCTCAGTCAATTTTGGGCCTGATGACTCCTTGAGTTTGGGACCTCACTGAAAGGCCTGGGTAGGCCCTGGGATTTGTCTTGCATGAGGTCAAAGAGCATGGCTACATGAGCTGCAAGAGCCCTGGTCCAGTGAGAGCTGCAGGTTTTACTGCTTGTATGTGCTCTCCTTGCTGTCCCCAGCTCAAGCTCTTCCAAGAACCCCATGTTCTCGCTTATGGGAATGTGGGCTGAGCTGTTGAACCTGTCCCATGAAATGCCTCTCAGAAAGAGCTCTTCTGGGCACAGGAGACAGGCCTGCTAAAGGAGGAATTGGCAGCAGGGAGCAAGGTTGGGCAGACAGGTTCTTGAAATACGCCTGCACAAAGAGTGAGCACTCTTACTTCGCCCTTTCTGCCACCTGTCCCCTTCTATCCCTTTCTATTCCTTCTTCATCTAACTTCCATGTTCTCTTCTCTTTACCAGATTGTACCCTCAACACACATCTCACTTCTGCACCTTGCCTGGCTTCTACTTTCTATTTTCCTACCAGGCTTTGCACCACTTGGCTTTATGTTTTCTTTTCTGCGTGTCTGCATTAGAACTCACTATTCAGTTATAGAGTGACAAGTTGGACAGATTACTGGAGCCAGGTCACCTATAACACTTTTACTCAAAGACTAGTATTCTATCTGCCCTGGTTTCAGCCCCCGTGGGGCAACCTGTTTTTCCAGGTATCATGGAACACATGGCCCTGAGCTACTCAGGTGGAAAAGAACAGGAACGGCACGGATTGCTGGCCTTACCCTGGAAATATGTCAAGCTCATTAGTGGGGTACCTTTGAGCAGCTCCATAGTCTGCTAAATTCCCTTTTATCTTCCTTTAGAAAATTATGGAATTGCTCAGCTGTCTTCATAAAAACCATACTTATTATAACCATTTTTATGAAAAGGCATAAATTTAAAAAATGTACCCTCACTATACAAGGTATTGAATACAAGAAAATAATATACTATCTTAAGAGAGAAAGATATCTCTGTTGTCTGGAGTGATCAGTGTAGGCACCTGTAAAAGAACTAACATCTTGAACTTGATAGATAGTCCATTAAGATAGCTAAAATTTGAATAGAAGAAGAAAAAGGGGCTGGGAATGGAAAAAAACACATGAATAGGAGTAGATGAAAATACAGTTGATATTGCCATAGCTACTCCAGGTTTCTTTTGACTAGCATTAGCATGGTATATGATTTCACATCCTTTACTGTTATCCTTTTTGTGTCTTCAAAAAAGTGCGTTCTTATAGACAGTGTATAGTGATAAATTCTTTAAGTTTCACAATCTGAGAATGTTATTATTTTGCCTTAGTGTTTTAAAAATATTTTTGCCAGGTATAGAATTTCTACATTGACAATTTTCTTACTTTGAGTACTTTAATGATATTTTCCAACTGTATTCTTATATATATTGTTTCAGATGAGAAATCTAATGTTAATTTTATCTTTATTTCTCTGCTATAGCATGTCTATAGTATTGCTGGTTTTCTCGTTATTGTTATTTTTTTCTTCCCAATTTGATTGTGAATTGCTTTGGTATAACTCTCTTCATGTTTTTGTCTTTGGTGTTTTCTGAGCTTTTTTGGACTTGTGAATTAAACTTTTCATCAAGTTTTGAAAGTTTGGGGTTATTATTTCTTCCAGTTTTTCCCAACCACCTGCTGTTCTTCTCCAGGGATTCAAATTGTCCATCTGAAGTCACTTGAATTCATTCTACAGTTTACTGTTCTCTTTCTACTTTTTTGTTTTCTTTTTCGGTGTTTTATTTGGATCATTTCTATTGCTTTTAAATTCACTAATCTTTCTTCTGCAATGTCTAATCTGCCATTAACCCCATCTACTGTGTTTTTTTATCTCATACATTATAGTTTTCATCTTTAAAATTTTGATTTTTTTTTTTTATTATCCATGAATCTACTTAACTTTTTGCACATAAAGAACAGTTATAATAGTGGTTTTAATGTCCTTATTCTGTGCCTATTCTGGGTCAATTTCTATTTTCTTTTTGGGTAATTTCAAATGATTATTCTCCTCATTATGGTTTGTGTTTTCTGCTTCCTTTTATGCTTAGTAATCTTTGATTGGATGCCGAACATTGTGAATTTTACCTTGTTTGTTTACTTTGTACGAATGATTTTGCATTCTTATAAATCTTCTTGAACTTTTTTCTGGGATACATGTAAGTAAGCTATTTGGAATCACGTGGATCCTTTTGATTTGCTGGGCAGGTCCAGAACAGCAACTGTCTAGAACTAATTATTCCCCACATTTGAAGCAAGACCTTCCTGAGTACCTAATGCTCCGTGAATTTTGGCTTTTTTTCAGTCTGGCTAGTGGGAGTAGGCACTATTCTCTCTTTTAGATGGGTCTTTACCCAGTGTCAGGTGGTTTTCTCCCACACATGTGATAAATAGTACTCTGCGGAATACTTGAGGGGAACCCTTTGCAGATCTCCAAGTTTCTGTCTTGAGGTAGCTCTCTCCATTTTGGTACTTTGTCCTATGAGTTCAAGTTTCTTCAGTCTCCTCATTTCCTCAATTCCATCTCCTCAACTCAGGTAGTTTTCAGGCTCTTCCAAATTCATCCTTTCTTCACTTTTGTTTGATATCTCTCCCAAGAAAGCAAGCCAAGAGAATTGTAGGGCTCGGCTTGTTTGTTTTTTGTCTCTCAAGAACAAGTGTGTTTTGTTGCCTGATGTTACATGTCTTGAAAATAATTTTTCTAGTATTTTGTCTGTTTTTAAAATTGTTTCAGGTGGGAAGGTGAATCAAGTCCATGTTACTCATTCTTGCCTGGAAGATGATATTAGTCCTTCCCTCCCCGCCCCCCCCATTTTAAAACCAAGTCAAAAGTATTTTTATTTAAACAGGCTTCTTACAAATTTTTGGAGCTAGATGACCTCTTCTTATTTTTCTAGAGGAAAAGTAGATACATCATGGCAGAGTTGCACTCAAGATGAGCATCTGCAGTTAGTGATGCAAAAGCTAAGAAATACATGGGTTTAGTGGAAATAATGCTTTGTTAAGGCATAAGCTGGCATTTTGTCTTTATTGCTGTAGAATGTTGGGGAAAAGGAAAAAAGTTCTATATATTTATAACATAAGGAATCGTACTTTGAGTGTTGACAGCTTAGAGAGAATGTTAATGGCTTTTATGTTAAATTTAAACATTTTTAGCTACCTAAAAGGTGAGGGAAAAAACAACATAATGTTCAATATTAAGATGATTTATAACAGAAAGAGAAACTGATGATGCCAAGCCATACCCACATAGAAAAAACTGAACTTTCTGTTTTCTTAGGACGAACTCAGATGCTTTATTTTTCTAATTGTGCAAGAAAGGTGGAAGACACTTAAAATAATAATTGAAGTAAATTTTGCTGCCACCATTGACAGTTGTGATTTGGGGACAGATATGTAGGATTTAGAAAAGAAATTCACACTTTTATTGCACCTAACTTTGAAAAGCAATTTCACACTGCACATGTTTTGAAAGTATTTTTTTTTCAAGCTGTTGTTGGTTTTTAAAATTTATTTTTGGTGTCTTTTGCCATTAAAAATTATTATTATGTTATTTGTTTTTGGTGACACTTTCTGTCTACTTGTGTAATGGTATGTAATTCAGTCTATGTGTATGTTGTCAAGTGTATGCCTGTGCTCCTGTTTTATTTAATAAAGACATCCCATCCTCACTCCAAAATTATGAAAAATATTCTAGTATGTATACTTATATCGATATTCTTAATGCTGCTTTTAAAATATTATTTTGATCTCCATTCCATCATACTTTGAGGACTGTGCATGTGTGTATGTGTGGTATGAACAATGGAATCTATGTTATTTTTTCTTGATGAAGACTCCATTGTCTTACTGGATTTATTCTCCTTTCCTAAGCAAGATCTATGATCTATTCTATTCTCAAATAGTCTGTACTTCTATTTTTTTGCTATTCCTGATCTCCGAGAAGAACCAAATTATGAAATCGAACCAAACAAGTAATCATATCTTGGTCTATACCTTCTAAACTCACACTAACAGTACAGAAAAAAAATAGCAGATATCAGTATAACCAATATTTTTTAAATTGTGTAGACTCATGCAACAAAAAGTTAAGCAGGGCATGAGTAAATATAAAATTTCAGAAAATCGCAATTAATTGTGAAGCAATTTCTGTCATTCTAGAGTTGGCTTGACTCCATTTTTGCAAAATAAGATGTCAAAATTACATTTGTGCTCTGAAGGTTGATTTTTTAATTATTGAGTAACACTTATTTGTGTATGTCTATTCTGTGTGCCTCTGTAAGCTCAAATACTCAAGTCTTTACAGTGGCTCTAAGACGAAGAAATGTCTTTAGCTGAGCAAAAGATGTGTCAGCAAACAAATTAATCCTCTCATGACTCACGAGGATCATACTTTTTTCTAAATTTTTTGACATCATTCTCAGTTTGGTTATAGGTGTGAAGATCTGAAGCATAAATATTGCCTAAAAATGTTTGTATACATTTGAAGCTTTAAAGCCTACATTTTCCTTATCTAATTTAACTAAGAGATTTACTCACAAAAGTAAGTCTAATTCTGATAAAAGTAAAAGTTCACTAATATCAAAATGTGGCATTCTGAGAAACTGGTACTTAATATTTCAGAATATGCTCAAACCAGATCTTAAAAATCCATTTTTAAGTGATACTTCTTTAAAATTACTTATTTTAAGTTTGAAAGATAGTCATCTTTAAAGATAATCAAGAATCAACAGTTCAGAAATAACAGTTTATTAAGGTTTTGTTTTTGTCCTCCCTCCCCCATCATGTTTTCTATATTTCCATTAATTGGGATCATGTTGTAGATATATTTCAGTGTTTTGATTTTTCCTCAGCCATTTGTAATGCACGTTTGTTGCTTTTGTATTTGGTCTTCATTCCTTTTTTGTGTTGTGGGGAACAACCATTCTGTCAGCAATTGGAATTCTGCTGGGGTTTTAATTGTATGGTTTTGTCTTTACTTCTCAAAGAAAGACATGAGCTTCAGGTTGGCCAATCAGAGGACCCCACATGCCTGGATTTATTCATGTGACAGAAACCAGGCCAATCAGAAAAGTTATTTTCCTTGGATAAAAGTGGAAGAGAATCGCTCTTCTTACTGTGACCCTAAATATAGACTATAAAGGTGCCATTGCATGGAGAGACCCCTGCATGAGAGTGAGTTAGTGTAGACAGCACAGTAGAGGGAGAGAGAAAGAAAACAAGAGTCTAGTGAAAGATTTAATTTTTTCGTCCTGCTATGTCTCTTGGACTTCTGTGTTCTGTGAGTCAATCTAGTTCCTCCTGTGTTTAAGTGAATTGGTTTGGTATTTCTGTCTCTTGTAACCAAACAGTCTTACTACTATATTAAAAATATTTCAGATCTCTAAAATTTTATTTATTAATACATTTATAAATTCTGGAAAGTAATCTATTTTAAAAATATATAATTCTGTGAATATAGACTATTCTCTCAAATATTAGTTCTTGTTGCAAAGGTTGCTATCGTATTTTTCTTTTTGCCATTTCTTTTTTTTAATGCCAGTTTGTTTATTTATTTTTCATACTATGTATACATAATTTTTTTTTAATTTTATTTTTTTATTTTATCCCTCCCCACTCTCCCCTCTCTTCTGGTAACCGCTAGTCCATTGTCCATGTTCATTAGTCTCTGTTTGTCCTGTTCATTTGTTGCTTTTAGGTTTATATCCCACATATAAGTGATATCATGTAATTTTCAACTTTTTCTGTCTGGCTTATTTCACTTAGTATGATTATCTCAAGGTCTATCCATGTTGTTGCAAATGGCAGTATTTCATCTCTTCTTATGGCTGAGTAATATTCCATTGTATATATGTACCACAGCTTCTTTATCCAATCATCTATCATAGGATACTTTGGTTGCTTTTATGTCCTGGCCACTGTGAATAATGCTGCTATGAACATCGGTGTGCAAATATCTTTTTGAATATGAGTTTTCAAGTCTTTGGGGTAAATACCTAGTAGAGGGATTGCTGGATCATATGGCAGGTCAATTCTTAATTTTTTGAGGAACCACCATACTGCTTTCCATAGTGGCCGTACCAATTTACAAGGGTTTTTTGTTTGTTTGTTTGTTTGTTTTTTTGCCATTTCTATGACCATATTGGATTCAATTTAAACTTTCTCATAATTTTTGGATATTTATATTTTCAATTTTTGTCTCTTTTCAGTAAAACTTGCTTCCATATTTGCATATAAATTATTGCTGCTTAGAATTCTAGCTATTAAAACTGGGAATAAAAGTATCAGCTTTTTAAAACTTTTTATTATCTTTGCCAAATTTTTTATTCTAATCAGAAATGCATTATTGCCTACCTTATCACATTCTCACCAGCACTGAATTGATACAGTATTATGATCACCAATTTGAAAGATACATTTTTAGTTGTTTCCTTTTGTTATTGAGGCTATATAATTATTATTTGATCATTTCCATTGATGCTTCATTGTAACAGCTGTTAAAAATCCTGCCTTTTCTTTTTAAAAAGTGACTTACTTTTTAAATACCACTTAATAATACCTCTGAAATACATATTCGTCTACCTAAAGGGCCTATAACTCATTTCAATCTTTTTTTTTTTAATTGTGATTAAATATAGAATTTAATCACAATTAAATTGTGATTTATTTACATCACAGGGCTTGCATCTTAGGAGGAGAGGCCGTGAACAGACAACCTCCCTCAGGCCCTTCCCAGCCTATGAAATCTAAGCTGCTCTAACCCTCCCAAGCAAGTTTAAAAGCAGAGAGGGAAAGTAGGACTTGAGCAGACATTTGTACACTCGTGTTCAAAGCAGCATTATTCACAAAAGCCAAAACGTGGAAGTAATTTATCTCAATCTTTCCCAAAAGCATTTACTGAAAAGACTTAAGACTTTCCCTACTGTTTGCAGATGTTTCTTTATCATGAAGTATATTTTCTGTATATTAAGAAAGTGCTTTTCAAGTTTTAGTGGGCTAAAATTCGCCTTGTGAATTTGTTTAAAGTGCAAATTTCTGTCCCATTTACAGAGACTTTGAATATTGAGGTCTGTGGAAAAACCAAGGAGTCTATTCCACAAATAGGACAGATGAGTCTGCTGCGTGAGATTACCAGGCAAAAATTTAAGAAACATTGCATGAGCATGTTTCAATACTATCTATTCTGTCTTCTCTGTCTCTGTCTCTGTCTCTGTCTTTCTCTCTCTCTCATTCTCTTGCCATTTTAATTAATCCCCATTCCTATATTCTGCCCCAGGCAGCCACTAATCTACTTTCTGTTCTGTCTCTATACTAAACTTTTGAACAAGAAGAGAAATGAATGTAATTGCTTCACATTTAATGTTT
>NW_011889423.1:265011-273175 GCF_000151845.1 Pteropus vampyrus | reverse complement strand
GCAAATATCTTTTCTGATATGGTTTTTCAAGTCTCTGGAGTAAATATCCAGTAGAGGGATTGCTGGATCACATGGTAGATCAATTCTTAATTTTTTGAGGAACCTCCATACTGTTTTCCATAGTGGCTGTACCAATTTGCAGTCCCAGCAGCAGTGTATTAGGGTTCCCTTTCCCCAACAACCTCTCCAACACTTGTTATTATTTGTCCTGTTGATAACAGCTATTCTAACAGATGTGAAATGGCATCTCATTGTGGAAGGTAACTTTTAAATTAAGGGTGAGAGAATGTATTTTATTCCACAAGTGTTTTATTCCACTGGGATTATGTATAAACCATGTGAAAAAAAAACTACTCTCACTATACTTCAAAGTAAATTCCAGGTGGATGGAAAGCTTAAATGAAAAAATTCATAAAAGTAATAAAATATTGCATAAGTGAAAATGCATATACTTTTGGGTGAGAAAGGATTTTGAGAAGTATGAAACCACAAGTTGAATTCATAAAGGATTAAGAAGTTCAAAGATATAAAAAATGAAGAGGTGACCTGGTAGGCCCTGGTGCATGTCCTCAGCAGGTTGCACAGGCCACAGGAGCTGAACTCTGCTGTCCTTTTCTCTCTAGCCCAAGATATCACTAAGGTGCCAGGTTGTCCTTAATGGAAATGTGTGCTGAACTCCCTGACTGTCACAATGAAGTTACTCCTCTGAAGAGATTTCCTGGAGGAGACTGATGAGAATGTGAAGGCAAAGAGAGGAGGAATGGCTTACAAAAATGGTCACACCAAGAGCGCCCACTCACATTCCCATTTTTTAGACCATTTTTTTCCTTTCCTGTTCCATTCTCAGATCTCCTGTCTTCAATTTTCCTATTCTCTACACTTTCTGATGTGTGTTCCCAATATCTACCTTTCTTTAACTCCACCATTCTCTGATCCTTTCTACTCAAATAGACACAGACATGGATCTAAATTGAAATCTGAGGCTCTTTGTCTCCAGCTCCATCTTCATGTAGTTAAGGGTCTTTGAGTTACCAGTACTGGAGAATTTTCAGATTGCCTTAAGAGGGGACTTTTCTTACACCAAGAGCATATGGAGTAAGAAAACTCAGGAAACTGCTTCTGCAACAGCATAGCTAAGCTTCACGGAATGTGGGCCAGTTTATCACAGCACTCTAGTGGCTCAAAGGAAATCCTAGTATTGGCCATTTTGGTGGTCTCTCTGCTTCTGTTAGTCTCTTCTCATAGAGTTACAAAGACAGGCTCGAAAAGGAGGTACAGCCTAGCCTCAGGAAGGGACACTAGACTGATGAAGAATAGCAGTTAAGAACAAAGATGTGGAAATCAGATAGACTTGTGACCCAGGCTTGAACCAGGATGCTGCCAGACTTGATGTAAGATTTTTAAACGACCTCCTTTCTCAAAAATATACTAATTATAGTAAAAACAAAAACAGTACTAAAAGTAAAATTTCTATCATAAGATTGTTTGGAGGATGATGAAGAGGATGATGATAACATGTGTATAGTGCTTGGCATATAATTGCTCATTATATTAGCCATTATTGTTTATTACTTTTATTTTAGGGCGAGTAGACGTGGAAACACACAGAGAAGGAAGTAACGTAATAACTGAAATCTCTAATGAAGTTAACATGATTACAGATAGGCATACAAGGATAGAGAGAGTTAGGGAAACCTAAAAGAAAACCTGATCATAGCAGAAACCGTGAAGTCTACCTAGGAGGGAAAAAAAGAAGAAGAAGAAAGAAACACAAGGTGAATGATATACCTTAATGGAAGAGTTATTCTGGGTGGAAGAGGAGGCAGAGGAGGCTGCAAAATGGACCAAGCCTTTCCAGGTAATGAGGTAGTAGTAAAAGCAGACACACACAGACATTCAGCCAATGGTGTTCATTTGACCCTATGGACCTTGTTTGATCCCTTCTCCAAAGGCATCTATGGTCAGAGGTGAGCAAGAGAAGAAAATTCCAAGAGGGAGAATTTTCACATTACAGCAGGAGGGTAATGAGGGGAAGGTGGATCACTATGGCTCTTCTCGGTACAAGTTCTTAACTCCTAAAAAGGGAACCGATGCATTTGTTTCAGCTGGAGGGAGCATGTGAGCCTCTTTTCTGCCTTTCTCTCTCTCCACTGCTGTCTTGATCTCCTTTCTTCTTTCCTCCCACCATTCATTCTTTCCTTGTTTCTTTCTCTCCCTTCTTCCCTTTATCTCTTTTCCTTTTCTCTCCTTCATTCCTTCACCTTTCCCTCTCTTATCCACAGTCTTCTGGGCTAAATAACATAGGACTAGTAAGGTCAGTTTTTAGTCAATATTTCAGAGATACTTAAATAGATTCTGATTTGTCAATTTTAAAATGGTCCAAAGTCTTTGAGCTCAGAAAAGCAATAGGTGGTAGAAACGGAGCCTGCACAGGAGTAGAAGCAGTCACAGTATCACAGCAGACATATCCCCTTATCTCTTATTTTCCCCATAGGAAAATATGGGAACTCTGCTCAGCATGCAGGCTCTGCCTCTTCTCCTCTTGCTGCTGCAGCCACTTCCGTTTCAATTTCTAATGCCGCATAGATATTTTGATTTACCAGATGATATGGCAGAAAAATTTGAGGATTAGTTGGAGGAATTATATAGTACAGGGCCTACCAAACCACCTATGAAAAAAAGTTTCCAGAAGCATGTCATAATTTATCCTGGAAGATCATTATATGATCAAAACTACTGTAATGATGAAACGAAGAGAAAAAAATGTTCACAACAGGTTTTACTGTAAGAAAGAACATTTCTTCCTCCAAGTAGCATATAAGGAGTTGCAAAAGGCATGTCACAATATATTTGTGGCATGTAAGAATGGAGTTAAGAAATGTCACAGGAACAAGAAACTAATCGAAGGAGCATATTGTAATTTAACAGATGGAATCATGATGTCAGACTGTGAATACAAATCTGTTTACAAGAAGGGAGATGCCTTTGTCACTTGTCGATGGCAAAATGATATCCAAGAAATTATTCCTGATAATGTAAATGATATTTTGGAAATATCTGGCAAGCAGTAAAGCATCAGCCACCAGGAAGATATCTTCTTCCCACCATTCTAGAAGAATAGTCTCTATGAGGTTAGAGTAAGAGGATATATCTCTCTCCATGTTGATTCTTATAGGTCAAAATTAAGAATGATAATTTTGATCTATTCATTTTAATCATCCACCTCCCTCTGTTCTTCCCCTAATTCCATGCACAGGCAACGTGGGCTAGGTTCATGATAGTGCTCTGAGATGTGGTTTCAAACAGGTCATGTTATTTAGCCCATTTTGAATGCATTATGAGAATGAATGTCTGCAGTGAAAGGATGACTAGCACCAAGAGGAACACAAAATGGTCACCTGAAGAGTGCTCCAAAGTTGTATCCATACGAATCTCTAGTTCAGTAGAAATAATAAAGCGTATTGACTTAGTGAAGTGTCTCTGGTATGGTTATGTGGGGTTTCTGAGTTTGTAATTAGCCTTTCTCTGTGACACAATTTGTAACAAAAAGATCTTGAAGCCCTCTGAGAAACTGTAATTCATCTTTCTAGTGCTATATTTGTAGAGATTTCACTTGTTCTGTTCTTTCCATACAACATAATATTCATGGGGATTGAAGGTGTAGATTCTAATAGGAGATATCTCAGGATAAATACCTCACTCAACAAAGTACTTTTCAATTGTCCAATGCTACTTTTGTGGATTCCATATTTTTGATTTAGCTTAGATATCACTATTCACAAAACTACAAACAATTCATCACTTTCTGATATAGTCACATTTATTCACAATTTCTTTCCTCGCTTTACATAGATGTGGCTTTATCTGGGAATATTTCTCTTCCAAAAAAGCCTGAAGAATCAGTATGATAAAAGAAATCTGCCTAGTTTAGGTATTAATTGCTCTCCTTTTGTCTGTGAAAGTTCTTAATATCTTTTTATTATTATTCCCTATAACTAACTTGTGGGAAATGAGATAAGAAGTAGTGACAGGGGTTGGTAGGGAGAGTGTCTATTGCTCTTGTACATTTCACAGCAATCCAATCTGCTCATCTTTTTTCTGTTCTCATTCTTTGTCTTCAGACTCAGAGATAGGGTCCTAATTCATTAGTCAGTTGATGTAAATAGGGGCCTTTGGCCACGGGTTGCCAGACCCTATATCAGTGGCTAAGGAAAAGACATCAGAAAATCAAGCCTCTAGACAACACTCTTCGCCTGGAAGCTCATGGCCTTTAATTGTAATGTCTGAGTGAATTAGAATCCTATCAAACTTTTGGGAATTTCCATGACACGCTCTAAAAACCAACCTTCTATACATCCGCTGAATAAGTTTAGCACATAAGCTACCCTGGATATGTGCTATGGACCATCTCCTCTGAGTCATGTTCATTTCATCTATCTTGGTGTGATACAATATACAAAATATTTAGGAGAGTATTGTATAGTATAATAAGTAAGGCCTGAAATAATCATAATATATTTTCCAGGTAAATGATCTGATTTATATACATTTTAGAAAAAAAGACACAGAAATAGAATGAGGATTATTTACACAGATCATTTCTCTCACCCAATATTGCATAATAAATCTGGATCCTGATTTATTAGTAGTATCTACCTACTAGATACCCTAAGATAGGTCAAAACTATAATTTTTAGCTTCATTCATTGTAAGATTTCAAAATATTATTGTCCAATCTCCATGATCACTCCCTCCTCAATAATACCAACTTAGATAAATATTTCTCATAACTTTGACTCACGTAATAGTTTATTCTTCATGTTAGAATCTATTGAGATGATACAACATTAAATGTTTAAATTGTGGTAAAATACGAATAGCATAAAATTTACCATTTTAGCCATTTTTAAGTGTAAAGTTCAGTGACATTAAGTGAATTGACATGGTTATGCAACTATCACCACCAATCATTCCCAGATATTATTTATCTTACAAAACGAAACTCTGCCTGTTAAATGATAACTCCCCATTCATCCATTCCCTCAGCCCCTGGCAACCATCATTTTACTTTCTGTCTTTAAATTTGACTAAACTAGGTGCCTCATATTAAGTGGAAGTGTACAGTATTTGTCCTTTTGTGACTGGCTTATTTCACTTAGTAAAATGTCCTCAAATTTCAACCACGTCGTAACGTGTATCAGAATTTACTTCTTTTTTAAAGCTGAATTATATTCCATTAAATGTATATACTATATACTGTTTATCCATTTATTGATAGACACTGGGGTTGATTTCACCATTTGGCTATTGTGAATAATGCTGCTATGAACATGGCTGTACAAATATCTGTTCGAGTCCTTGCTTTCAATCTTTTTGAATATATACTCAAAAGTGAAATTGCTGAGTCACATGGTAATTCTATTTTTAATACTCTGAGGAACCACCACACTCTATTCCACAGCAGCTACACCGTTTTACATTCCCACCAGTAGTGTACTAGGGCTCCAATTTCCTGAATCTGCACCAACACTTGCTAGTTTCTTTTGTTTTTTCAAATAACCAGTCTGATGGGTATGAAATAGCAGCAATATTAATTTTAAAGTTTAATTATTCAGTGAAAGAATGTAGGCAACAGCATTCTCAAGAGTAAGAAAAAAGTCTCATAGATTATTCATGAGACTATAAATTGATACAATTATTTCTTGAGAAAAATTGGCGAGATGTGTCTGATGTTTTGACAACCTGAGACACAATTTTATTTTCAGAAATTTACCCTAAGGAGGTTTTTTTGCAAGTGCACAAAGATATATGCACCAACATGTTCACTGCCTCTCTAGTCCCGGGAAGCACACAGGGAGCGGCTGCATTAATTGAGACCAACTCTAGTCCCTTAAAAGTGCTTTGTCTTGTACTGTGTAGGCAGCACATGAGAAAAGAGTTTTCAAAGGGTGGAAGATGCTACCAGGTGGGGCAGAAACAAAAGCTGCTGAGGCTCAGAGATATAAGATTATGAGCTCAGATCTAACTTTAGTCCTAGAGTGCTAAAGAGAGGCTAGATTGGAATGAAAGTTAGGCCTTGCTTTTTCAATTCTATAGGGCCCTCTACTAAAGAATGTGGCAGGTGACAAATTTTTCAGAAATTAAACAATAAGACATGAAAGAATTTGACCCAATTCTGGATCTTTTATGTTTTCCAGCCACTACAAAGTACTTTGCATGATAATTTCACAGTTGATTCAATTTTCTCCTATGGCATTTTGAGTCCCTAGTCTTCCCAAGATATCTTCCCAGAAAAGGGTGTCCTCCTCACAGCTGCTAATCTCAGTACACTCAGTCACACTGCCAGTTTCGAAATGTACTTTCTTTTCTCCCCCATGAAGTGTTACTGCATTGTAACTCCCTGAATTCCAAAGAAATACAGGAATATTATCACCTCACTGCTGGTGGCCCCAGAACCTTCATGAGAGATGGTGCTCAGGGGCTGCAATCTGATTGGAAAAGGGAGGTAAAGAACTTGAATTAAAGTTGAATTTGCATAGTTTTAAAGCAAAATTCTCACCAAATATATGGCGAGCACGTGTCAAAGCATTATTTTGCTTTTTAATGTGAGAACCAGCAGAGAAGATAAAAATTTCTGGTTCCTTATGTTTTGGAAAGGAGAAATAAATGCAGTTAGTAAAAGAAATGCCTAAAAAATAGGTTAGATACAATCGAGTTTGCTATCTAATGGGCTATAGAAGACACTGCTTTTGGAGTTAATCTTTCTACGGGGATATAAAGTCATAAGACCTTATTGGATTCTGAATTTAACCTCTGAACTTAGGGGCAGTAACTCATCCATGTTTCCATCCATTGTGATTATCAAACATACTGTGCCAGATGAGGTCCGGAGTGCAAATGTGGGTTGATTAATTGGTGAATGGTAGATCCTGCTCTTATTGAAGCAGACTTACTAGAAAATACTCTAGGATAATATAAAAAATAAGAAATTGTCATTTTGTTTCCCCCAAATCAAAGATGATTTTTTATCTTTCTCATTAAGAAGCATGTTATTCCATTTTATGCTTTAACTGAGATCATATGTTTGTTTCAGAATGGCAGCAGTGCTCTGGCTGAGATGATGAGGGAGGCTAACCCCTTCACTCTCCATGGTATTGCCAGCATCCCTCTCTGACCCTACTTAAACATACATTCATTCATTTATTCAACAAGTGTTTGTTTAGTGTCTATGCATGCCAGTCACTTGGCCAACTATTGGGCCCACAAAGTGAATATGAGTCTCTGGTTACAGGTTAAGTTGTTCCTAACACTAGAATTTAAACAGATTCAGATATACTCGGTTACCTGGTGAGGCAGTGTTTTTAAGGATTCTAGTTACATGAGGAGAATTGCTGCAGAGGAAGGATTCCACATGATAGAAAAGAAAATGATAACTGGGGCAGAGAAGCAAGAATGGTGTTTTATTTCTATTGAACTTCCCATCCCCGCTCCACAGACACACTAACATACACCTGGCCTTTTCGACCCGAGTTTGAACACTATGGAGAGAAAAGCTTTGAGTAGAATATGATAGAGCTATTTTGAGGAGAGACTCTAAGAGACTGAGGAATACTCTTTTGGCGCTCAAGGGTTGAAGAGTAACACAGAGTGATAAAGGCATAATCTCTCCATTTTCCCCAAGGAAAACCACATACCTCTAAAATCTGCCTAAATAGTTTTGGTGCTGTTAGAAGTAAGCACATTTTGGTATAGAAGCCAAGTGTCATGGAGGCACCAGCAACCATGACATCACTCAAATTCTCACATGTGTCCCTCACAGTAAAGAACACCATCAAGAAGGATTGGAGTAGAAGAAAGAAAGACGCCACTGTTATGTCCAGAATAACCAGACCCAACTTGAGTGCTCTTAACCAGGAGACAGTTTATTAGCCGGCGGCTGTCCTTGCAAAGGAGCAGCCCCGAAATACAAGGTTTTTAAGCCCTAAATCCTATTCCTCATTCTGTCTTAAACACAAAGGTCCATCTTTCTCCTATTCACTACCTGTCAACCCACTGGTCAGGTGTGCAAGGGGGAAGTACAGAAGCAGAAAGCTTGTGTTAGAATGTTATGTTCCTATGGGTGATTGCCTATGTTCCCATGGACAATAGCCGGTGTTCCCATGGG
>NW_011889423.1:261351-264480 GCF_000151845.1 Pteropus vampyrus | reverse complement strand
ATTTAAACAGATTCAGATATACTCGGTTACCTGGTGAGGCAGTGTTTTTAAGGATTCTAGTTACATGAGGAGAATTGCTGCAGAGGAAGGATTCCGCATGATAGAAAAGAAAATGATAACTGGGGCAGAGAAGCAAGAATGGTGTTTTATTTCTACTGAACTTCCCATCCCTGCTCCACAGACACACTAACATACACCTGGCCTTTTCGACCCGAGTTTGAACACTATGGAGAGAAAAGCTTTGAGTAGAAAATGATAGAGCTATTTTGAGGAGAGACTCTAAGAGGAATACTCTTTTGGCGCTCAAGGGTTGAAGAGTAACACAGTGTGATAAAGGCATAATCTCTCCATTTTCCCCAAGGAAAACCACATACCTCTAAAACCTGCCTAAATAGTTTTGGTGCCGTTAGAAGAAAGCACATTTTGGTATAGAAGCCAAGTGTCATGGAGGCACCAGCAACCATGACATCACTCAAATTCTCACATGTGTCCCTCATGGTAAAGAACACCATCAAGAAGGATTGGAGTAGAAGAAAGAAAGACACCACCTGATACATATGACCTACTGGTCTGGGAGCATTTTGAGACTTTTCCTGGAGAATTATAGATATGACAGATATGACATGGACAAGATTTAAGAGTATCTAGAGGGCTTATAGCTGTGCAGACACTACCATTGTCTCTCAATATTTGTAATCCTTTTCTTCATCTGGAGGTTGTACTAAGAAACTCAAATTTTACCTGAGCATGTAAGTCACCCAAAATATAAGCGATACTTCCTAGTTTTCTTTGCAAGTAAAATTGACCATGTGACTAATTTCTAAACAATGCGATGTTTATGAAAAATAAGTGAAATGAGTGAAACTTCTGGGACATATCCATGAAGGAAAGAGGAATCCCTTATTTTTCCTTCTCTTTTTCCTAATGTTATCTTGGACCTTGACATGGAAACCATCTGTTAAGTTTGGCAGAGCAACAAAATAGAAAGAACCTGGATATCTGACCCCATGGAGCACTATACCAGACCTGAATTGACTATCCCCGGACTTTAGAAAAAGAAATGTGAGAGAGAAACAAACACCTCTCTTGTTTTAGTCATTGCTATTTGAAGTTTTGGTCACTGTCAAATCAATTCTAATTAATACATACAGGAATTGGGGAGGGGTAGCAAAATCACATGAGATATAGGTGGTTACTGTTGAAAGGATCCCAGACCGATGAGACATGAGAATTTACACCATAAGCCTGGTGTAAATTTTAAGAATTACATGTAATGATATACTTATAAAAACAGAAGCACAACAGCTGACACTATGTTAGAGAAACGGCGGACCTGTCTAACTATTCTCCTGTTCCTACTCTTTACCCCAAATGTTCTGGCATAGAAGCACAACAAAAGAAGATTCGAATATAGGGATTGGTAGAAACAACTCTTGGGTTGGGAATTACAGTTTGGGATGCATCACAGACATATTTCTGGGCTTGGAGGACCATAGAAATCCTTTGTGCTTCTTTGGACTCAGATGATTCTTCTTAATCTTGAGACTATTACAGGCAGAAGTGAGGCTCTTTGGTCAATCCCCAAGCCAAAACTCAAACTGAGATTGCCACTGCTGTGCATCCTCCATTTCCATCTCATGATTTACAACCACAGGTCACAGACAGCTTTGTGAGATACCCAAAATGCAGTCAGGTATCTTCTGAATCTATGAATTAAAGAATAAAATTTGCAAGTTAAATTTAAAAGCCTGAGGAAGAACTTTTAATTTTTTATTTTAATCAAATTAATTCCCACTGTTAAAAACCTCTTAATAAGTGTTCTGGAAAAACTCTTTTGAGTGCACCAAAAACCTCGAATCAACTCTCACACCTTCTGTTCTTTAATAGCCTGATAGCACTGGCATGCCCTTGGTTGCTGCTCAGTGCATAGCGTACAGCAAAATCCCAATGCAAGGCCTGGAGCCTGCCCTAGGCCTTCTGTTTCTGGCTGAGAGCCAAGATAGGTAGACTGATGACCTTACTGGGAGACACCCAGGGCACAGCTTGGGCATGATCAAAGGACAGAGTTGATGGGTTAAAAAAATAATGTCGGAGATATGGAACATTCTATGTAGTCCATGCACACATTGACCTCATTCGCCTCATTATTCTGAATATATCAGAGGTCAATTGTTCTCCCTGAGTGGGAACAGGTACTGATTTCCTCTTATTTCAAACAATAACGATAAAAATCATGAAAGCAACATGTCTAGGCTTCGATAGCCTTATAAGTATAAAATAAGGCTACATGTCCATTAAAACACAAATTTTAAAGACTTCAAATGCCCATGTCCCCTATCACAAATGTAATCTCTCTTTAATGTCCTTAGATAACTTCTGAATCTCTTGGGGGTGCTGACTTCATGCAGTCTCACAGGAACTACACGTCCTTCCCACTGCTCTCTCTGACCAGGGGTCGTATCCACTTACTGTCCTGTCAGAGGATGTCACAGGCCTGTCTCCACACTGGTGATGTTGCTTTCAGCATTGCCTCAGCTTCAGGGGAGAGAGTGCTGCCTCTCCTTTACTTTCAGATTCCAAGATATGCTGTTCCCTTAATTATCTAGAGTAGAGCTGTGATTAGATAGAAACGTCTTTAAAATTAAATGTTAAAGAAACTGGAATAAAAAAAATTCAAACAGTAATAAAATTTGCAGAAGTTAACATCTTTGTATGAACCTTTTCGTTTGCCTTTCGGCAGATTTCCAAAGGATAGAGCCTGCAAGTAAACTTCATGGGTAACATGAGTATTTGATTTGTGATTGTCACTACAACGTACATTTATGTTTTGTGTACTTTTCTATAACTGTGTTATGCTTTGATTTTAGTATGTTTAAATTTTTTATAAATCAACGCACAATTACATTTTTAAAATCCAATTTACTTTGACAAATTTTCTCCCCAAAAGCTATATCAACACATACACAGAGTTTCTCTATCCCTTCTAACATTATTATCAGATATATCATATTACATTCTAATAGATAAAAAAATTCTGATTCTGTTTGTCTTGTTATTAATGAGATTAAACATCTCAAATTTTACCGTTAATTTATTCTTTTTTGTGCGAATTTCTTATTCATATTTTCT